>NC_133340.1:27475792-27668292 GCF_030506205.2 Paramisgurnus dabryanus | reverse complement strand
GTCATTATTTAAAAGTTTTTGACAGATTCACATTTTGTCATATATAAGTACTATTTTAAAGGCCGATGCTTCCCAATTTAAAAACATCTGCCACCTCAGCCGGACACATCATATGAGACACATATCCATCAAACACTAATTCACTCATGTCAAAAATGATTTATGATGTGTTATGCTCTTATTTATAGGCAATTAATTGACGTGTCCAATTTAACTTTGCACCACTTTATGTTTCAGCAAAGATATTAGATGTAACAAGATTGGGCACTGCTATTACTATTAATAGGGGACAATGCCAAAAATGACATAGACGCGGAGCGGGCAGTCGTGCCCGTTGGGTGCGCGAAACCTAATTTAGCATAGAGTTGTGCACGGCAATTTTTGGAACCGCACACGTGGCTGCGCATCCGAAAATGACCTCGAGACGATTCTGGCCCAACAGGCAAGCCTGTGATGTATCTGTCAATCCATGCAAAATAATGCATTTAGTATTTATCTGACACTTAAAGTATTATAAAAATAAAGTTTTTACAGTGACTTTAGTCTTGCATGACTGAAATAACTGCGTTGCAAACATGGCTGCCTACGACTGGCAAGATTTCCCTAAAGGGGCTTTGGTTATAATTTACGCATTAGCTGTCTTCTGTAAAGCGTATTGTTTTCTAGCAAACAAAGCAGAATGCAAAGGATTTAAAATAAAAGCAACACTGATATCCCACACGCTTCGACTTTGTATGCCTTGCAAATCGCGCACAAGCTCGATCATAAGCTTACTTTTCCGATTAATTTCTTTTTGAGGTTTCCTGACACCTCGCCTCGTAATGCCGGGCACCTCATCATTTTCACAGACTTATTGTCGGAAGGTAAATTACCATTTGCTTTTGCCATATTATCTCACTTTGGATTTACATAAATGTGTTTTTCCGATGCCGTTGCTGAATTATGCATGAAAAGGAGCTTCCGACGGATGCTGCCCTGATATTCCTATGAGCATATTTTAGATATTCATTCGTTTCACATTGTTTGTCATTAATATGCAACAGTCTGTACCGTGATCCTAACACGACACAACAGATACTGTACTAATCCTCGTTCTCTCTCGCTCGCTCACTCGCTCACACATACAAATTCCCACTCGATTATTCATTCTGGAAAGTGAAGGAGAAAAACACATGCTGGTCTAAAAACGCTTGATTCAACAGATATACCATAAATGATTCACGTGTGGCTGTGCTGCAAAATATAAACATGGTTTTTGGAGTGAAAATTACATGGATTTTATATTCCGGCGTTTAAATTTGTGACTTCTGGTAGTAAATGAGAAAAGTCTCTTTGCCGCCAAATAGACCTATTATAGCACATAATAGAAAAAAGGGAAGTCTGAGACCCCTGAGTCAAAAAAATAACTTTATGCTGAGCTAGCTTGAGCTGTTTAGAGTGTTAAGAGTTCCCGGGGTGAAGAGATTGGCTTTTTTCTGGATAACATGCCCTGGGTTATGGTGAGGAATGGACTTAAGACCCAGAGAAAGCTTAGGATTTCTTGGGTCAGGCATTGAAAGGAAGCCAAACAAGAGGACGGCTGTTTTCCCATAAAATCCCAGCATGCTACGCTGAACACCAAAGCCGTCAGCAGTTTTACACATTTGGACTTTTCTGCAAGAGTTATCAACCATTGTAGAAACCTCTTTTATTCTGCCAGAATAAATGTTCTCATTCAAACATACACAGGTGTCAGAATTACAGCACTACACTGTTTTATTAAAAGCAACAAAAAATGATATTAAAAATCAAACACGACATTTGTATCATTAACATTGGTGTGAAAGAACGTTGGTCCCTGCAAATACGGATCAGCAATTTTTATGACATCAATCTCCACTTTTAGTTTTTCATCAGATTCCAAACTGAACACTATTGGAAATTTTAAAAGTGGAAGGAGCCACTCCTTATGTCTCATCTTAACTTCCTGTTGCAGTGGACATTTAACATCAAACAAATTGATATATTTTGCAACACTTCAGTGGGTTTTTTACAGACGTAAGGGCTGAAAACGCTTATAAGAACATGAATTATGATAGCATACCTTTATCGTAAGTCCTGTAAACAGTGGCGTCAAGCGCAAGTGATTTCAATGAGATGTTTATCACGGTGTGGTAGACGCGATTCGCGCATTTAGTTCGCGCGAATTGAGCGTTGCTGGGCAAACGCGCAAGTTGAAAAATTCGAACTTTGGCGGAAAAAGGCGCCAAATCAGGAACTTGCTCTAGTACTGATGTGATTACAAGAAGCGGGCGGAGTCGCAGAACCCCCTCCCATGACGCGTGAATGTCTTGATGACTAGAATTTCACGCGCGAATGAACGCAAATTAGATGCCTCAAACATGGCTGGTGTAAACCCACGGTGACAATACTGATAAAGTTATATTTTATTTTTATTGTTGGGTCTGCAACCTCATCTTAAATTTCTTGAAGAGAGAGTAATAACTATGAGGTCTTGAATCCACATTTAAAATCATATTGAAGTGGGATATTAATTTGGCATCTCTCTGCACATTTTGGCCTCTTTGAATCACAAGTGTTAAAATTCCATCTTCCTCCTCTTTCAGCTGCCCTCCAAGTTTTACGTGAGATGCCATTTTTTCGCACCTTTCAAAGAAGTTGCCGTTTTTCATGTATTAAAGATCAAGACTCTATTCCTTCCTTATTTAAGGTAATATTTGTTTGAACTCGAGGCCAAAAATGTGGTTAATTTTTGGATTAAATGGGTCCAGACAGAACTGGGTCTTCAAACTCAGAACTAGCTTTATTTCCTGGCACTTGCAATCCTCTGTAATATTGCTGTCCGCTCCATCTTGAGAAATAATACTGAGGGGGTGAATCGCATGTGTTGGTCACTGTGGGACAATTTGCCTTTGATCTATGATGCACGTACCATCCAAAAGTCGTCTGGACCCAACTTAATAACCAGAAAAACTGCACAACCCTGGGTTTGTTTCAGACCGGTAAATTATAAACAAAAAAAATGATAAATATTTTTGTTTGTCTTAAGCACACTGTCAGAAAGAAAGGTACAAAACTGTATATTTTCTGTCACCGGGGTGTCTCGTTTGTCACTTTACAGGTATACAAAACATTATACAATGTTGTATCTTTTGGGTAATTTTTTTTAACATATTGTGTACCTTTAAAAGTACAGTAAAACGTTTTGTACCCATAACTGGTACAAAATTGGTCCTTAGGGGTACACAATATGTCCTTAGGGTATAATATTGTACCCCAAAAGGTACAAAAATGAACCTTTGAAGGTACCACCCCAGTGACAGGAAAGGTACAGTTTTGTACCTTATTTTCTGACAGTGCATAACTCCTAACTTTATGGCCAACTCTTAACAACCTGTTGGTGAGGTATTTTGGGTAAAGTGTTGAACTTTTACAGTATGGGTCAGGTTTTAAGAAGTTCGGGCTTTGGCTTCAATTTAATGCCTGTACTGTCCAATATGCATGGTTAATAAACTCCAAAGGCCGACTAGGGCTGGAGGCTACAGCTAAAAAATAACATCTTGAGACTTTTAACCTTTTGAGGAAATTCAATGTACTGTTTACCTCAATATTTACAATATGTACTAAATTGAAATGTCGGAAAAGGTTGTAAGATGATCCATTATTCCAAGCAAAATAGCATTTGTTTCCAAGTTACAGAAAGTTAGAAAAGTAGAAAGTAGGTTTATGTTCCTGTAAACTCAGATATTAAATGTGTTCTCAGTCTGTCACACCACAGAAAAATGTGATATTAACCACCCAACCAAATTTGAAAGATGGAAAAACACCAAGTAAATAAAATAAGAATATAGAATAAAAAAAATAGGAAGGATTCTCTGCTCTCAAACGTTGGGGGCGTGTCCACTGTCTGCACTGAAACCACGCCCACTCACTGGAAAGCTGCCATCTCTCTCAACTTTCAAATAACGCTACAACCTGAATGGATGCTCGTGATTGTGCTAGGGGCGGGGCCAAGCATGGTGGCTCAAGTGTGTCATCGAGCCACAGTTTTAGGCCTGCCTAAAAAGTCCTGAACTAACACTGTAAAAAAAGGCTGGATTTTTCTCAAATCTACATATATTTTTGTAACTAAGTTAAAAATTAAGTTAAAAAATTTCAGCTTGTTTTTATAAGTGATGTCAACTTATCACAAGCCAAAATTAAAAATATTATGTTGAGTTGACTTGCAAAACCAAGTTGTTTTAACTTCATGCCGTATTGTTTGGTGAAAAACTGTTTAACGATTTTTGCAAATCAGTACTAAATAGTTTACTGTTTTTTGTGGCATGTGTTTCTGAAATAAATTGCTAACATTTATAATGTGTTTAGAAACAGTTTTCAAGATTAAGTTTACAGGGACTTTAACTCGTTCACCGCCATTGACAAATTATCTCTTCAATTAAGAGAAAACATTTCCCTGCCAATGACGCTTCCCTGGGAAGTTTTTTCTGTAATCTGTAATTCTGCTATTATCCACTAGGTAATAAAAAATTAATAAAAAACCGAAGCATCACTAATTCAAGAACATTGTAAACTCTCTGTATGTTTTGATAATCGTTCTGAATCTGATCTCTAACAAAAGCCCTTAATCAAAATACAATTATTTTGGCTTTTTGCTCAAATTTTTATATTTTTGAATATATATTTGAGAGGTAATAAAGAGAAAACAAATAAAGATAGGATGAAACATGTTTTTTTTTTCAGTTTTATTTGTTTGTTTGTTTGAAAGTAGAAGGTCTGTTTTTTGCATTTGATATAGTTGTATGTTTATATATTTATAGAAGAACATTTTCCAGGGAGGCATTTTGTGACACTTTTGTGGGCAACTTTTTTTTTAAAGGCTGGCGGGTAATGAGTTAAGAAAGAGAGAGAGAAGCCGAACGCAATTAAGGTTTGTTAATAGAAACTGCTGCACTTCCTAAATTGTTTTATTTCTCTTTTTTGGTATTATATGTAATTGTAAGTAATTACAGTATTTTAATTTTAAACTAAGCCAAATTCTTGCAGTCAAAGTTTCTATTGCACAGGCTTTCATTTCTACTTGTAGAGTTTTAAACGAGAAAGAGTGGCTTAAGACTTTAATGTAAGAATGCAATTTTTTTCAAATCTGTTTCTTGGTGACTTTGGACTGGCATAAAGGTCTACATCTACGTAAATCGAGTATCTGATGGTAAACTTATTTTCTCTCGCAGCTTTTAGGTGTCAAGAGCTTAGGGCGATGTTGTGGAACTTAATCAATGTTGATGTGGGCAATTAAAGTTGAAGTTTCACTCCTTCACAGATGATAGGCATGCAAAATGAGGATCATTCGGATGAATGCTTCGTTGCTGAGGTGAGACGAGATTTTACGACTTTGAAGAGTTCAGCATTCGAGTGTTGGAGAACTTAAATCACATATTACAGCATTTGGTTTAATCACTCATACATTGAAACTTTTAAATACAATATTTTTTGATGACCATGTCAGACTGTTTTGAGTGTCTACAGGGTCATTCACTGGCTATGTTAACATGCACAAATTTGTGTCAAAATAAAATACTTCAAATCTGAAGTTAGGAAAAAAGCAGTGGACTTGACAACGCAGCACACAGCATGTCGTTGAGTTCATGGTTTATCTCTGGATAAATGTACAAAGTAAATGTGAAGTTCAAGAAAGTTGATCTTAAGACGTTTTCAGATATAGGCAAAGAAAACACACGTTTCAAAACGGCACAGCGTTATTTCATTGCTTTATGTAAAGTTATTAAAGACATGTGCAGTGCAAAATGTAGACCGTGTGTTTTGCCATTGCCTTGCTATTGCATGTTTCTGTGACGAGAATCATGTGATGCATAAATGAACTTGAACTTAAGCACAATTTTTCTCTGCATGCAATTTTTTGCATCCGATTGAGAAAATACTATGATTTGCGTGTTTACACGCATAATTTTTTCCTAATGATGGGGCGATCATTTCTTATTCTGGACAACAAATGGACAGTTAGTAAATAAAAGTTAGTACATTTTGGCTATAAAGAATAGTAGGTCTGTTTATTTTCAAAATCTATGTGTACTTTACCCTTAAATGGATAGTTCACCCAAAAATGTAAATTATGTAAAACATGAAGCAAGATATTTTGAGAAATGTTTGTAACCAAACTGATCATGAGCGCCATTCACTTCCATATTAGGAAAAGGTAAAGAATACTATGGAAGTAAATGGGGCTCGGTTTGATTACAAATATTCCTCAAAATATCTTCCTCCGTGTTTAGCAAAACAAAGAAATGTATACAGGTTTGTAACAACAATAAGGTGAGTATATGATGACAGTTTTTTCATTTTTGGGTGAACTACCCCTTGGTAAAGCTCCGTGTTAAAGCATTGCATTAGCAACTCAAAAAGTCATTGGTTCAAACCCAAGGAACATACATACTGATAAAACTGTGTAATGCACTATGAGTTGCTTTGGATAAAAGCGTCGGCATGATGCATACGGGTAAAGGCATATAATGTATGGATTATAAAATAAAATGAAAAACATTATGTGTTTTTCTACAGCATGTTATTACAGTATTTACTTTGAAATCGACTTCTTGTGCTCGGTTTCTATTCAAGATTTATATAAAGTAATGCAAATGGAAAATGTGTTTATTTTATTCCGCTTCCATCAAGTGTAAACGATTAGAAAAAGGAAAACTGTTCATTAATCTATTGTGTTAGTTAATCAGCCGTGCGTTAGTTATGAATTATGTATGATCATGTACCCGCTAAATGCACCGATTGGTTAAGGGCACGCACAGTGAAGTGAATAAAATGGCACATAATCAATTAAGTTGTCATTGTTTATTAATGTAAATAAGTGTGATATCTCTCGCTCCGCAGAACTGTGAAATTTGTATTTATTTATTTAATATTTATTTATTTAACAAGTTTGTGCATGCATAACTAACCTGCCAAAGCTTCATATTAATTTTGGCTTTCACCATAGATCATACTGGAGAGGTGATGCAGTTAAGAGCAGAGCTGAATTTGGCTAATGGTGCATCAAGTGTGAGATGAAGGCAGAGACCGAGAATAAACAGATATACAGTACTGTGCAAAAGTCTTAGGCGACCATGCCAGAATTAGATTTGTTGTTTTTGCAATGTTATAGTGATCAAATTATTTCTCAGGTTTTTTATTAGAAAACAACCAGAAAATAAAGGAAATGTGTATGTAGTATTAAAAACTGTACAAAAAATGTAAACTGGTGTGCTGAGCATTAGCAGGAAACTGCTGAAACTCTTAAACCTAAATAAAATTAAATCCTCATTTCTAATTTTAAAGAAATAAGTCTTTTTACTTAATTTGGCTCAAAAAAGCTGTGTTTAGTGCCATGAGTGGTCACACTAAAAATAGATGATGCCTTAAGAAACATATATTTTTGTACATATTTCCTCTATTTTCTGTTTGTATCTTAATAAAATTGATTGAATAATAAATATGGATGAACATTAAAACTTCTAAAACAACAAGTCTGGTGGCATAAGACTTTTGCACAGTCCTGTATATGAGAGATAATACAGATCTTAAGCATTGTGGACTTGGGTCTAGTCTGGATTTTTTGTAGACGGGTTAGTATTTCACATCAATGTCAAAACAAGAAATGTTGCACATGTCGTAGAAATCAATTGATACAACTGAGTGAATTTCATGAAGGAATGTTTGGTTCATATATTTCACAAAATCATATTTTTATTACCATGACATGCTCTATTAAATTGAATTTAACATTGACAGGATAACATCGATATCCAGACAGGATGATTGCCATTTTTTTATTTTTCAGCAATAATAATTATATTTTAGTTTTTTGTTTATTTGCCTTAGTGCAAGTACTTAAATTTCAAAATGATAATGACATAAATATTGTATTTTTATAATGTTTCTTAAAATAAAATTATTTTCATTAAAACATAAAAACATTTAAAAAAATTTAACAGGTTTGTTTTACCTTATCTTAACACATAATGGGGTGGTTTCCCGGACAAGGATTAGCTTAAGCCAGGGCTAGGCCTTAGTTTAATTATGAAATATAACTAGTTTTAACATGCCTTACTCACTGCAAGTTGTTTTCAGTTTTTCTTACATTTATTTTAGTCTAGGACTAATCTAATCCCTGTCTGGGAAACCACTGGGACCCTGTACCGGGTCCAGAATTATCTTATTTTGACTTAATATAAAATATTCCTGTAATTTTTAATGGTCTATCATGGACCCAGTACCACATATGAGATACTGTTTGAAAGCTTAGAGTCTCTACTTTCTGCAGATATGCATCACTTTGAGATATCTTTCACTGTAAGAAAGTTATTTACACTTAATTTACACTATCACCCCCCCCACAATTTTGTATATGATTTTAATATTCACGTATTTCATATTTTTCAAGTATGACCAACATGGGCAAGTCTTATATCAAATGAAAGCTCTCACTCTCAGGAATAAAGCTACATCGTTATTTTTGTTCTATTATTATCACATATTCAACAATCGTCGAATGAATAATGAGGTAAAATATGGTCTTTTGTAAACATATGGGAAACTTGAGTGTGAACTGCCTCAGATAGCACATATAGCCACAAATGATACATCATCTTTTATTTTAGGTCCTACTCTAAAAAATGAGTCCATCCACAGCATTTTCTTTGGTTGTGTGCATATATAATCCCTTGCTATTTATTATATGTGCAAAACAAAAAATTAATATTTATATGAAAAATGTATTTTCACACCCTTCAGTAAAATGAGAATAACTTTTGAATGCGACATGCTAAAGAGTTCATTATTTTTTTGGGTGTTTACTGTCTGCTGCTGCTAACAACCAGACCAGAACTGTCTGCAGTCTGCTAGAGCACCCAGAACCAGAGTTATACACTATCAAAGATAGTGTTTACAACATAAAAAAAGACAATTTGGTGTTTCATCATATGAAAAACAACATAAATAACACTATTTGTCACAAACAGCAGCTTTTTATGTAACTTCAAAGGGTTTTCTTTAAAATGATTTAAAGATATTCCATTTATTCCACTGTATGTGGTTATGGGAGCACTTCAAATATTTTTAGGCAGAAATTAAATACAAAAAGGGTATTATTCCTCCCTTCAGTTGGAGTAAAATAACTTTTGCATTTATTATGATAGAGAAAAAAATCCTTTTTCCTCTGTAAGCTGGCAATAGCTGGAATCAAACAAAACTGTCTGTAGGTTTCGTTACCACTCAGGGCCAGAGTTATACACTTTTAAATACAGACTTTAGAAAAAAAACATCAAAAAGCGCCTAATTATTTTTGTGTTTATTAGAGGACTGACAACACATACAACCATGTTGACCACTTTTAACAGTGTTTTATGTAATTTCAAAGGGTTTCTTGTAAAATGATACCAAACTTTTGTATGTACACCTCTGCATGTGGGTATGGGAAGCTTTTGAAATTTGGTAAGCCAAATCCAGGCGGAAATCCCCAAAATAGCCTCAGAGTGTAAGAAGTTAATCATTTTAACTTGTTTATAAGTTATGGACAACTACTAGTCAAAAACTTTAAACAGTAGGTTCAATTGACGTGCATAACCAATTTGAGTAAACTTGCACACATCATTTTTCTACAATATACCTTTGTAATATTCGTCCAGCTGTATCAATTAATTTAACAACATCTGCAAATATTCCTCAACTATTACTTATTTATAAGGAGATGGCAAGTATCGATGTTAATAAAACATACTTTTTGGCCTACATTACATCAATGACTTCAAATAAACACAGTGGAAAGATTTTCATTTCAGCAGAATACCCTGGAGTAGTATATATAATTCAGCATTATCCCGCCAATGATCCCTGAATCAATACATTCCTAAAGAAAGTGTTAGGCAGACATGAAACTCCACACCTCTGCGACTCTCTTACACAGAGAACAAATTGTATCAACCTTATAACTCAACAGTGCTTCATTTGCCATGTCCCAATTTGCATACTGCTGGCTGTCCTACACAGTATTCAAAGTCTGAATCAATGTGTCCCAAATTTTTCTTAAATTACCCGGATGGTCTACAGATCCATGCTAATGACTCAGGAGCAAGAGGGAGAAGTTTAGTGACACTACACTGAATTAATCAATTAAATAAATGATGCACGACTGAATTCATAAATTCAATCATATAGTACACAAGTATATTAAATAAGAAATAATGAATGAAGAACAGATGAAATGCAAAAAGCAGTTTCTTTAATGTACTTCTATAGGACACAACAGAGGTGACGTTAGGTGTCCAAGTACTTTATGCACTCAAATATACAGACTTCTCATCATAAAAAGTACAAACATCAAGTGAATAGTATAAGTAGGTGAATTTGGACACAGCAATGGTTTATTGTAACTGTATTACACTTATGTGAACAACTAAACGTTTTATCCGCAATCACACATTTCATATCATATATGAAGAATGCAATCCCAGAATGCATTGCATTAGGGCTTAAAGCTATAGTTCACTATCCTTTCAGACGAACACAATTCAAGTTATTTTAATAAATGTCCTGGCTCTTTATAAAGGGAAGAAAACAGGGCCCACGACTTTCATATACCCAAAAAAGTGCATCTATCCTTCACAGAAGTAATCCACACAGTTTCAGGGGGTTAATAAATGCCTTCTGACGGTAATCAATGTAATTCTGTTAGAAAATATCCATATTCAAAACTTTATAAACCACAATATAGCGGCCAATGTAGATTAGACTACTGCAAAAAAAAATATCGACAGATAAAATAAAAATGCACAAAAATGAGCAAAACATCGCCTCTGGGCCTATTTGTTTCCTTGACATCTCTGAAATTGTTCTGTTCGCTTTCCAAAAACAAACACTTGTGTTAAATTAGATATAGATCAGTTTGTGGCTATTTGCATAAGAGACAACAATCCAAGAATTAACATTAGGATTAAAGAGCTCTGTGAATCAAACACATGACCCAAACAGCTGAACTACAGGAACACTGCACCAAAACATAAAAATCATGTGATCTTTTACTCATCAATCATTTTAAATGCCAGCATGTTTCTCGTAATCATGATGTCATTCAAAACTAGTATGACATTCAGCAGAAAGGTGACAGCATCATGTATGCATCTCAATGATCTTTTTAACCTGTTCAGTTTTGATAAATAAAATTTTCAATTGGCACCAACCATCCCTTTATGAAATAATTCCCAAGTTTAAACCTTTAGGCTCCAGCTGTTCGATTTGCATCGCTCAAAACATCTCCGGTTACCTACAGCCGAGGTTTAATTTTCCACAAACAAAATTTTGCAGCAAAGCCCCACGTCGGTTGATTTCCCCGGCCGGCGTGCTGGGAGACGCCTAATAAAGAAATTGACCTCGCCAAGAGAGGACAGGTTGAGCGAGAGACACTCATGCCACATGAATCCGTCAATTAGACACAATCGGTATAATCAAGAACAACACCGGTAGGTGACTCGGCCTTGTAAACAGCTCGCTATGGTCTGATTTGGGAAGGCCTCTTGAGAGCTAATACGTTTGCATAATGCATTGTTAACGCTTCCTCCGTTTCCCTGTTTGCTTTTTTAATTTCAAAATGTGACAGTCATTCAGAGTGCTTTAGACAGTAATGCATGTCTCATAAAATGCTATGCTTGTAGAGCATCAGAAAATATATCCAATATGAAAGTGATATGTAAAGTAGAAAAAAAACTGCAATTTATTCTTTAAATATTTGTTCTCCCAGGCAGAGAAGTCACCATTGACACCAATAATCTTGCATGTCACATTTTATGTGCTAAGATAACAAAGTCTACAATCAAACGTTTTTTCAAACGATTTTAATGTAATCTCAAAATTTTCTCTATTTTCTAATAGCAAATGATCTAAGCTAAACTGTCATTAATAATTGTATAGATCTACAGTAGGGCTGGTCATGATGACTGTATATACTGGGAAACTCCTGTATAGCTCAGTGGCTCATGCATTAGCAGTGCAAAAGGTCATGGGAACAAGCATTGAAAAAATGTATTTCTTGTAATGCACTTTGCACCATGTTGCTTTGGATAAAAGCGTACATAAATGTAAATGTAATTTTAACTATGTACCTGCCACATTAAAATACTGTACTAAACTGCTAAACCCTCAAAATAAAATAACTGTACCTCAATGACTTTTGTATACTCTGGTCTTATTTAAAAGCAGACACATAAATGAATGAATTAAAGTCACAAGGACAAGCAACTAGAATGTTAAAATGGTAAAATGTACAGTAGCAAGATTAAGTATGTGAACCTATTGGAATTAATGTGTCTAAAAATAATTACACAAAAATTCTGATCTTTCATGTCTTTATTGAACACACTCATTTAGCATTTAAAATGGCAGTGGAAAAAGTTTTTTTTAGATCTTAAAAAAAGCATTCGACACTGTCGACCATGACATCTTACTAGAGAAACTGAAAAAATTTGGAGTAAAAGTAGTAGCTCACCCTTGGATAAGTCATAGAAAAGGTATCAATATGTCCAAATAGATAATTGCAAGTCACAAATGTTGCAGGTGACATGTGGGGTTCCCCAAGGATCTGTGCTGGGCCCATAGCTTTTTCTGTTATATATTAATGATATATGTGATGTTTCCAAAGTATTAAAAAAGCTTAAAGAATTAAGCAAAACATTTTTAAAAGAATTAAGAAAACTAAGTGAAAAGTAAGATAATTAATAACTGAAAGGCAGCAATAATCTCAACCAGGTGCTTCCTATAGCTGTGGATCAGACCTGCACATCATTGAGGAGGAATTTTATCCCATTCTTTCTGGCAGATCTGCTTTAACTCTGTCATATCCTTTGGACGTCTCATGTGTATGGCTTTCTTTAAGTCAATCCATAACATCTCTATTGGGTTAAGGTCTGGGGTCTGACTTGGCCACTCCAAAAGGCAGATTTTGTTTTTCTGTAGCCATTCTGTTGTGGACTTGCTTCTGTGTTTTGGGTCATTTGTCCTGTTAAATCGCCCACCTTCTACACAGTTTCAGCTGACGTACAGACATTCTCACATTATCCTGAAGAATTGTCTGATATGCTTGGAAATTCATCTTCTCCGTAATTATTGCAAGCGGCCAGCAAGAGGCCTTGATGCAGCAAAGCAGGCCCAAATCATGATGTTTCCTCCACCATACCTTTATAGTTGGAATGATGTTTTCATGATAATATGCTATGCCGTTTCTACGGAAAATGTAGAGCTGTGTTTTTTCCAAATTGTTCAATCTTAGTTTCATCAATCCAAAAATGTTGTTGCCAATACCGCTGTGGTCTGTCAGTGTGCTCTTCCTTCGTGGTGTCCTGTCGTGGATACCCTGCTTATTTAGTGTTTTACGTATTGTAGACTCATGAACAGAGATGTTAGCAAGTTTCAATGAATCCTTTAAATCTCTTACCTCATTGATGCGTCTTCATTGTGCTGTTGGTGTCATTTTGACTGGGCCCCACTTCTTGGGAGAGTAACCGTCCCAAAGTGTCTCCATTTGTAAATTGTTTTTTCCTTACTATAGACTGGTGAATGTCTAAAGTCTATGAAATAACTTTGTAACCAGCTTTATGTAAAGCAACATTTCTTGATGGTAGCTCCCATGAAAGCTCATTTTGGCGAGGCATGGCTCACTTGTGTTGTTCTTGTGCAGAGCAAACTCCAAAAGTTTGAGGGGTTTTATCATAAAGTAGCTGTATGCTAAAAATTGACTGCAATTAGCATTAGCTCAAGGGTTTACATACTTTTTCCACAAGCACTATGAGGTTTTTTGGTTTTGTCTCAATAAAGACATGAAAGATCAGAATTTTTGTGTTATTATTTTTAGGGAAAGCTCTGCGAGCACAACTGGAATCACGCAGACAAAGGCTGGGATGAGCACTCGCTCAATTCTTTGCACCTGTGATTAGTTCTTTGATTTAATCAGCGAACGCATTATCTTTTGTTTCACAATCTATGTCAAGTCAATATAGGAAGAGAACACACATTTTTATATAACCATTATGTCTAAACAGATCATTTATGTTACCATAATGCCAAATAATAAATGTATTAATTTTGTTGAATAACAATGTTCTGACCCACCATCTAATGGCCAATGCCAAACTTAGCCTACTTGCCGACTCCTACATTTAAAAAAATGCTGGGTTATTTTTAACCAGTGTTGGGATAAAAATTCATAAATCCAGCTAATGGGTGAAATTTACCTTGACCCAGCAATACAGTAGGTTAACACAATCCAGCATTTTGGGTTGAAACAACCAATCATAGGTTACATTTTAACCCAACGCATATGGTTATTTAATATGTTAAGCATTTTTTATTTTTTATTGATTTTTGCAAATAATAATTTAGGAACAAATATTTTTGTACATTTATGCATTTGACTGAAATAACCCAGATTCTTGGTTACTTTCAACCCAGCGTTGGGTCAAAAATGGAGGAACCCAGCACATTGTTTTTTTTTTTATTCATGCTGGGTAAATATTGGACAGAACACAACTCTGGTTTAAAAATTACCCAATGCTGGGTTGTTTTAACCCAACTGCTGGATTATAACAACTCATAATTGTGGATTTTTAACACAGTGGTGTGTTCTGTCCAATATTAGAGGGTTAAAACAACCCAGCATTTATTTATTCATTTATTTTGAGTCAATGTATTTATTTTTATTAGTATGCATGTTACCTGGGTATGAACCCATGACCTTTTGCGTCGCTAATGCAATGCACTGAGCTATACAGAAGAATAGTTAAAAATACCACAATTTCCAAAGCCCTCAGTACATCAATGAATAATCCTATATGTGACACATAAGAAGAGGCTGTATGCATAAAGCCCCTGATAACTATCTGCATTTACACATGGGACATTAACACCGTCTAAAAACTTTCCAGGAAAGTTTTTATATCTTGGCAGAGATGGGACCAAGTCACAAATGTGCAAGTCTCAAGTAAGTCTCAAGTCTGAACCTTCAAGTCTCAAGTAAGTCCCAAGTATTTTTTTTCTTGGGCAAGTCAAGTCAAGTCGAGTCACAGGCTATGTCAAGTCAAGTCAAGTCAAGTCCTGTAGTAGGTCAAGTCAAGTCCAAGTCAAGTCACCTTATTATTGTAATTTTACCTGCAGAATCTGATCTTAATAAAGTGACAAGATATACAGTAAGTAACTATCAGTAAATTACAATAATTTGGATTTGCATTGTAAATACTCATGTTCAGTAAAATACATCTTGGAATCAAACAAAATTGTAACTTCATAAATTATTTAACAAATAAAACAAATAACAGCTTAACATCCAACAGACCCCTCTCTGAACACCTCCCTCTCTCTTAAACACAGTTCACGTACAACATTAAACTTTGTTACATTTCTCCCCTCTCTCTCTCTCTCTCTCTCTCTCTCTCTCTTTCTCTCTCTCTCTCTCTTAAACATGTGCCCAGAAAAAACAAGCGCGTCGCACCTCTTCCGTTCGCGCACCTAAATTTGAAATAACGAACTTGAGCGCACAAAAGACGCGACATGTGAACCGCCCCTAACATTGTAGAATCAAGTAATTTTTCTCTGTGTGTGTGTTCAGGTGGCAAACTTGAAAAAGAAGTATTCAAAAATAAGTATTTAAAAAAATAAATCAAAATTATTTTGCCCACACATGTCCCCAACACAGTATGCTACGTTACACAGGGCTACATTAGCTATTATTACCAGTGTTGGGCAAGTTACTTCCAAAGTGTAATACATTATATATTACAAATTACTGTCATTTGAAAGTAATTAGTTACATTCAAATATTACTGACTCTGAACTGTAATGAGTTACACTACTTTTGCGTTACTTTTGAGTTACTTTCATCAAAATAACAGAAGTATGACTAGGCATTATAAAATGTTAAAATGCAGTTTATTGATGCTTATAAATCTAGAAGTTATGTGTTGGCCCTCGAGCTTTGAATAGGCACAGTGAAGACTTATGGCAAAAAAACAGTAACAATGACTGTCAGAGTCATAAACATAGACAAATGATCTGGTAAAAGTCTGGTAAATTATGGTAGACATACCAAACACAATAAAGCTAGAGCCCACTATAATGCAAACTATAGACTAATAACATGGCAAGACATGCAACCTCTTTTCATTTCTATTCTTTAATTCACTTTTAATTCAGATTCACAGCACAAACCTGGCATGCATTGGGTTGACACAACTTATCAAAAGTGCTATTGGAGGATCAGGCCTCAAGGAAAACAGCTCATTTCAGTACAATATAAGGATTACATGTAGACTAACATATAAAACATAGACAAACAGAGGAACACTGCTTTTTGCCAAACATTGCATATAGGCTCCCATACAAAGGCTGGTAAAAACTTTAAACAGTGATGTTTAAATATACTATTTAAATAACCATGTTTAAGTCTACATTAATGTTATGTTGTAGTTTAGGTTGCTGTTTGTAATAAAACTGTAGATAGCATAGGAATAGCCTAGCAATCTATTATGCATATGGACTGTAACCATAGCAACGTTAGCTTACCTTATCATTGCTGGTGTGGTGAAATGGATTTTACTGGCAAGATTTTTAAAAGTCTCTTTACTTCTGAGGTTCAAGCAGCACAGGAGACCGATAGAAACGTTCTGTTGCTTTTTGCTCTCATTCGCAGAATTTTGCGTGTGCGGCGCTACCGGACCTGATTGCGACCACTTTAGGCAATGCTTATACAGCCGCGGACTTCCCAGATTCGGCTCTTTAAGAAACGCGTCAAATACAAAATTAAAGTAAAAATGAACATGCTGCATACAGCACCTGGAAACAGACATACGCTGCGTCCCAAACCACCTACTTCCATACTATATAGTAGGCAAAGAGTACGAGAAGTAGGGCTTTCGCCTACTATATAGTATGGATGTATGCTGTTTGGGACGCAGCCATTACTATTTTACCCGCAGCTTTTTCCTGTGTGGATGCTGGTCACGCGCATTGGTCAAAAATAAAAAAATTAAAATAACACGTCTATTTTTGAAATGCATTGTTGTAACGCGCTCGTTACTAAGACTGTAACGAGTAAAATATTACCAAAATTTTATTAGTAATGCGTTATATTACTGCGTTACAGCAAAAACTAATATTTTACTGTAATATATTATATTTTGTAATGCGTTACTCCCAACACTGATTATTACATTAGCTAACTACCAACTAACCAGATATTAACAAATTGACAAGCACTTACTGGGCATAATGGCTCTTTAAATGACGACCAAAATTGGAGGTTGCCTTGTTCTGGCTGCTTGTGATTTTAATGTTGCATGTCTTGCAAAGCACTGTTCGTCTTTTGCAATCTTGTTGAAGCCAAAAGCGATTACCCTCCGTACCCCTCCGGCTGACATGTTGATATCTGATCTAAGTGGGCGTGGTGTGCGTAAGGTACGAGAGGGCATGACGAATGATAGTGTCGTGATTCAGTCATGACAACGCCATTCTCAGCCTGCGCTCCAGCTGGGTCAACTTTATTTTTTTAAATAATTTATATATTTTATATTTAAACTGAAAACATGATGTGATTAACACTCAAGTCATTCAAGTCATCGTGTCTCAAGTCAAGTCAAGTCCAGAGTCTTTAACTTCCAAGTCCGAGTCGAGTCTCAAGTATTTTATTTTTTGTCAAGTCAAGTCACAAGTCACAAAAATAGCGACTCGAGTCGACTCGAGTCCAAGTCACCAAGTCACAAGTCCCCATGTCTGTATCTTGGTAAAGCAGCGAAGAACTGCAAAGTGATCCACGGGGACAAACGTTCAAGTATTAAAACTTCCAAACAAAAAACCCTTAAAACTTCCTAAACATGAATCACATTTTACACGTCTTAAACACGCACGGGATAAAATACTAATTAACGAGTGCGGCTTAACTTAAATTCAGTGGATTAAAAATGCTGTACTTGTTTAAATAGAAGTGGTTCATCTTCTGCTGAAAGTCTTAAAAGTTCCTAAACTGTTTGAGGGCATTAAGCTCTTACTATACCGTTTTGTCAGTGGCTCGGTTTACATGTACTCCCCTAAAGCTTATAATTTAGGACAACAGTCTGCTAACTCAAGTATAACAGGTGCTATTTTGTATGCTTTGCAAATTAGATTTGTTGAATATTAAAGAGGGGCCAGTCAGCTCAAGGTAAACATATTGCCAGCATCAGTGTCTCCCCGAGGTGCTTGCAGAATGACAGCGAAAAATGTTTAAAACTTTCATCAGCTCTAATTTGGGAAAGTGTTTGACTTTTAATCTTTACCATCACGTAATGCAATTATGCATCACCCCGTGAATGCATAACGCGGTTGTCCACCGACTGAACGGAAGTTGGATTTTGTAAGCTGGACCTAATATTCATTTGTTATATTCAAGTCAGGCATAATAACTTGTTTTTTATTGCTGATCCTGATTCAGCTGAATGCAAAAAGCCTTAATATTATTTTGCATTATTAGTTTTATTTTTTCTCTTATTTCATGCAGAACATAATTCAGCAAAATATGTTGTTGAAGACATTCGGGAGGCAGTAATGAAACTATAATAGTGTTGTTTACTTGCATGTGCTGATGCACTAAAGGAATTATGCAAATGACACAAACACGCCCACAAATTTAGAGCTAATCGCAATTTGCAAGGCGCAGATCCCTATCTTTCAGTCCGGTTAAAGGGGTAGTTCATCCAAAAATGTCAATTCTTTCATCATTTACTCGTGCTAATATTGTTATAGACGTGTAAACATTTCTTTGTTCTACTGAAAACAAAGGAAGATATTTTGAGCAATGTTTGTAACCAAAGCGTTTCTGAGCACCATTGACTTCCATTTGTTTTTCCTACTATGAAAGTCAATGGTGCTCCTGTTTTATGCTTCATTACAAATATCTTCCTTTGTGTTCAGCAGAGCAAAGAAATGTATACAGGTCTGTGAAAACTTGTGGGTGAGTAAATAATGACAACATTTTAATTTTTTGGGTGAACTATCCCTTTAAAGGCGGGGTGCTTTATTTTTGAAAAACACTTTGGAAAAGGGAGTCGGGCTACTAACCGACATCATTGATTGGGTCGCGTACGTATGTGTGGGGCGGGTCTATCAAAAGAAGGTCCAGATTCTATTGGGGTAGGGGCGTGTTTGTTTAGGTGATTCCCAATGTCATGCACCCTGCCTTTAAGAGTGCTTAATTTTAGATGATGCTATAGACTATCATAATCTGGGTTAACTTTAAGAACAACACAGCTACACCACTAACTATTAAAAGTACAAAATATAACACTAGACTACAAATATAGTAAACTAGACTAATAAGTACAATGCACAACTGAATAAATACCTGTTTTTTGATACTACCATTTGGCAATTGATTGAAATCTGAAATGCTTTAAAGTCTCACAATATTTCAATGAATGGACATAACACATTTATGTATCCTATATTCTATACTTTTGAAATGCATGTGCACAATACTTAAGTCAATAGTCATGGTGATAATATTATAGACAAGCGGCAGACTATCGAGTGCACTGAACGAATGAAATCTATGTGCTGTAAACTATAAAATGCTGCACCTCACGCTGCTTATTCTGTTACTGCTTTTACACGTCATTGAGTCACCAATGGACCGTTGTGAACTCTGACTGCTACAAAAGGGTTTACAGATGTGAACGCTATTGTGCGGGAGACTAAATATAGATAGAGGTGTAGTAAACAGTGATGAAACACTATAAACACTATCCAGCCTTGAATCAGCTACAGATTTGGCCCAGGTCAAGTGCATTAAAGTGAAATTGTGTCATTATTTACTCATGTTGTTACAAACCTGTATACATTTCTTTGTTGTGCTGAACACAATGGAAGATAGGCCTATTTGTAATGAAGCAGGAAACTGAAGCACCATTGAGTTCCATAGTAGGGAAGAAAAATACTGTGGAAGTTAACAGAGCTAAAAATAACTGCTTCGTCCCAAACATTGCTCAAAATATCTTACACTTTTTTGACGCGCTATCCCTTTAAGAGTTTAATTTTAACTTTTGCTGTGCTTCGAAATGTGACAGGCAAACAGAGTCAATTATTATTGTAAAAAAGTGCAATATATGAATAGACTTATGTAGCGAAAAACTAAAGCACCATTGACTTCCATAGTAGGTGAGAAAAATACTATGGAAGTCAATGGTGCCTTAAAAGTGTTTAGTTGCAAACATTGCTCAAAATATCTTTCATAGTGAGTAGCAGAACAAATACATTTATAAAGGTTTTTAACAACATGAGGATGACTGAATAATGACAGAATTTGCATTTTTGGGGGAGCTATCCCTTTAAGAAGTTTAATTTCAACTTTGGATGTGCTTCGAAATGTGACAGGCAAACGGAGTCAATTATTATTGTAAAAAAATGTGGAATATATGCAAAAATCATCTTTGCAATGACAGATTCAGTATTGCATGGAAAGCTGGCGAAAATATATTTGACAGTCGAAAGTCAAACTTCATGAAGATATTTTAAATATCTCATAACAACTTTTTAGCCATTATGGCCTAGTTCTTGAACCAATTTAAATTCACTCAGAGAATCTTGAGTCTTATTCAAAGGTTTTATTCCTTCTGAAATAATCACCATTAGTGGTACCAAAATATTAAAGTGTCAAAACTGCAGTGCTTACAAGGTGAAACGGGACGGACAAACTCCCCGACATCAAACAAACGTCCTTATCTAATTCTTGGAAAATCACTATTTTTTGTCATTGTTGACTAACATGCACGAGAAAAACAACCAAACTATGTGAATTTGAAAATCAATATTAAACAGCACAGACAAAGATTAAGGGTGACTAGAGATTTGTTTTGACAAGAGGGCTGGGTTTCCAGATGCTTGGCTTTATCTGAAAAGCAAATTCATCACTCGCCGGTCTTCGAATCTTAACCGAGCTAAAGACAAAAGAGAAAGCGTGTGTCTGAAATGTCAGCGCATGCACTCAGACTGCGTATCAGCGATCAGAGTTTATTATCATAACTCAGTTTGCACCAAACAAAACAAGACACATCCAAAAGATTCTTTAAAAAGCTTGATTCACTCTTAAGATTCGTTTGTCTTTCCAGTGGAATAGAAGCGAGGCTGGCTGAATATGAACTGCCATAGCAATGCGTGTATAATGTATTATTTCTCATGGTCATGAAGAACTTTTCTCCTTACACAACGAGGATCAGCATATAGTGCAAAAATATTTTGTATTCCAGAAGAAATGATCTAAATAATCCCTAAAACAAGATACAAGAGGAAAGAAATGGTCCACCTAGTTCCAAACACCTGGGTTCAGGTTTCAGGTCTGAAAGTTTCACATGTGTCTCAGACATGGGTCGGGTATATATATATATATATATATTAAAATGAATGTGTTTTGGCCGAATGTACCCGAGAAGACCCAAACTATTTCGCATGTGTACATCAAGTCCTTTTCCAACCCCTCCTCTGTTTGCCAAGAGTGCTTGCGACATTGTGTGGCTGGCAGAAGTTTTATTTTAGTTGAGCCAGACCTGTCAATCAATGTTGATTGCATTTTGTTATCGTCAGATAACAAATGAAAATAAATGAAGCAGCGGGCCAAATTAGTTGCGAGATTTCTTTCAGTCGGGCTGGTGCACCTGGGGCTTCAGACTGCACACATGTCAGTGCCGTTTACATTCAATAAAAAAAAAAAAAATGCCAGTGGGTTGGGTTTGCCTCGGTTCGGGTCTTTCTTTAAAAACGAAATTATTTATGTCGGGTTCGGGTAAAAAGTGATTCATGTCATTTCGGCTCAGGTACATTTCTTTGGACAAGAGAAGACCTCTAGTCCAGTGTTTCCCAACCAGGGGGTCGGGGGCCCACAAGGGGGCCTCAGCAGACATCCAAGTGGGCCTCAAGGTGACTTAAAGGAACAGTATGTAGGATTGTGGCCAAAACTGGTATTGCAATCACAAAACATGTGGCTAAAACTGGTACTGCAACCACACAGCTGGTGGCCAATATACCAAACGACAACATAAACATCAGTTGAGGGCTGCAACTCCACTTTTTAGATGACAATATCCTGGCCTGACCACTGTTGTGAGTGATATAAGTATTTGAAATGAAAATGATTTCTTAATGTCTAGTGACATTTCAGGGCCAATTAATGATTCATTGATATAAATTTCTTACATACTGTTCCTTTAAAATTATTAAAAATGGGAAAAAACTAACATTAAAATAAACTAAAACAAGCAAAATTATGTTTTCTATTTGGATGCGCATAACACAACTTTAAAAAATGTTTACATGCATATGAAACTTCTGGCATAACAAACCATAACAAGTGTGTTGCTCCCACAAGCTCGTCACTGTGGTTCTGTGTATAAACAACAACAAACAATCAAACATAATACAAACATTGTTTTTCCACTCTATCTGAATGTGATTCCCATGCATGTTATATGTTGTTTGTCTGAAACAAAGCCGCGTGTGTCTGTTTTCTTCACGGTACGCTGCATTAATGATGTGAACTGTCTTCGGCAGAAAGTCCTTCACGTTCCACTTGCCGTAACATAAAGACGTTGAGTATCTCCTGTTGTTTGACCCTAGTTCGCATGGAAATATCCGCCAGCTAATTGGCAACAACTGCAACACATTTATTTTAAATCAGAAATGAAAACAGCAATGAAACATCTTAAACCACAATAGATGTGGTAAAGTTAGACCAATATTTATTTATTTAGCTTGAAAGCAGAAGGTCTGTTCCTTCATTTGATGTTAAAATATTTAAAGTCATTTTCTGGACAGCAAAAAACTTTTGTGAAAATTATTTAAAAAAAAAATGCTGGGGCTGTCTACACTGGTGGGGAAAGAGTTAAATAAATACAAAAATTACAATATACTGCAAGCATACAACAAAATGAGCATTAAGTTGACAAAATAAAATATATAGCTTATATATAGCCTCAAATTTACCATGTTTCCATATTCTGATAATAGCGTGCACTGGTAACTTTAGATGCAGTATTTTCATACAACTTCAGTCATTAATAAGAAATCATAAAGCTGTGGGAACCCTGAAACAGACATGGCTTAAGATCTGATCAGTGGCCAAGAACACCAAATCCATCGCAGCGTATCGTGCTGTGTTCCTTTTCCATAAGAAATTTAAATAATGAGCGTCTAGTTAAAATACTTTGCATACAATGATATGAACCTCTAACATCTGCTGCCCTCGAATCATCTTACTTGAAATAAAACAAAATCCCACTGAGCCAATTATTTTGGATTTTCTTGGCACATTAGTGATTGTTCCACGGACGCTTCTTCCCAGGTGAAGTAAGCGTTACGCTTTATTCTTATCACAGTCACTGTCCGTGAGTTTCTCCATCGCTTGATAACTTTAGCAGTTGCTCGACACGAATCAGAGCCGATGATGACTCCAAGCAGCCACCCGAGGATCCGGTCTGTCGAGAAATTACCCAATTTCATCTGACTCGAGTTTAGCTACTGTGTAAATCAGAGGCGCTGAATGGTACTGATTTTAAATTAGTTAGCAGGCGGGCAAGATTCAGCATTAACTTGTGATGAGCGGAGACTGAAGTCTGAAGCTTTAATCAGGGTGTTTTAATTCTCGAGCTGCTGAGAGACCATGTGTTGTTGCAGCTTGGGAACAAAAGTGAAGGGACATCTGCTGAAGGGACTGAAGCAGAAGAGAAAATATTAAGACAGTTACAACTACATAATATTTATGCCTAACACTCTACACTACATTTCATTTTTGGATACAAATCACTGTAGCTCAGCTAGTAAAGCATTGCATTAGCAATGCAAAAGTTTATGGGTTCAAACCACATGCAGATCACATACTGCTATAATGTATAGATTGCAATGCATCGTATGTTGCTTTGGATAAAAGCATCTGCCAAATGCATAATGGGCAAATATTGGACCTTAGTGGTCACTGGAGCAGTACACTTTAAAGCGACATCTAGTGGTGAGACTGTGAATTGAAACCAACGTCTCAGTCCACAGCTCAACCCTCCATTTTGAAACGCATAGAGAAGCTACGGTAGCCACCACAGAACAAACATGTCATCGTCCGAGACAACGTAGTCAAAAAATGCGTGCTCTATAGAACAAGCTGAAATTGCTTAATTTAAAAAACGTTAAAGTATCGTAAAAAACATATGTTTACCTAAGCCACATTTAAAGACCCGGTAGAAACGTAAGTGTGCACTCTTCTGTATTAGGCCTATAAATAATATTCACCTAGCAACTACCCAGAACAGCTTAGCAACTGCATAATGATAAGCTAAAAATGGCCACTACAACCACCGCAAAGGCATAACATCGCCCTGTCAATCTCCAAAACCACCTTTGGTTTTGTAGTCACTAAAACAAACCGCATTCACGCTTCCATTCTTCAGGGAAAGGACCTCTTCATTTCAACTCACCCACTGTTCACCTTAATTCCTATCCAGGTTAGGGGCTGGCAGACGGAGAGAAGCCCGTCTGAGGATGCGGCGAGGATCAAATTAATGTGGAAAGGAGGAAAACTTGAAAGCGCTAAGGCTTCATGTGGAGAGACATCAGCAGAAGCTAATAGAGGTGAATACGGCTGAACGTGACCTCACAGACAAACAAATCAAAGCGCACGGGATTCATTTTACAAAGCCTTTCTCTGTTTGTCAATCATTTCGCTATCAGATTAAAGAAAATTAAGATCGTACTCGGCTTATCCAACAACAAAAAACGGCCGTTTTGGTCAAGTCCATGAATATTTACACACAGACTGAAATATTAGTATTTCATCTGCCAGAGAACAGAGAATACTAAACAGCTTTTCTTCAGCTTGAACTAAAGATCAACCACGACAAGTGGCTTCATGATTTTTTTATTTTTAATTAAAAAGCTGCTAATTCTTTAATCAAGCTGTTTTCTGGAGGAAAACTGCAGGAGCTGTTAGATTTAGGATTGGGTTAGGGGCTTTAAAAAAAATCTTCTCAAACTATTATTTTGAACTAATTTAAAGGGTAAAAATGGTTAGGGTTTGAGTTAAGGGTAATTTGTGGTTTATTTGATTAAAATGTTGATCCAGGATCATATCTTACTTTGTGAAATCACTGAGACCCCATTATGACAGGGGAGGGCTTGGCCAGGGGGTGGGGCTTAGCTAGCGGACCCCCTATAATGTTTGACATAATTTAAACACTCGTTTTACGTCTGTGGCAAACGCTGACAGTCGCGCAGTTGCTCGTGACCAAACAACATTGCATTAGGCGACTTCAAACAGAACTGAACAGGGAAAGAGTCGCGACCTGTGTCTTAAACAGCAGTAATGTTTACACTAAAGGGGGTTGCACACCAGATGAAAAGCGCCACACCGCATAGCGTCGCGTCTAGGACAACTCAGAGGTATTGTGCACCAGATATGCACATTAAACAGCGCAAGCTTTAGCGTCTACTTCAAAATGCAAAATATACGTTAGCAGCCAATGTTAATCGCTAACGATTTGGTACAAATATGATGTTATTTAAAGGGGCAATAAGTAGGATTTTAAGTGTTTTATTAATCAAAATCAATGTCTTTATTCATAAATATGTCCTCGTTGGTGTCAAATGACCTCTGCCAGTGATCTGACTTTTCTTCGTAAGCTTAGAATTTCTTCTCTTTACTTACATTGAACGGGTAAGTCCAAGGAGGCATCCATATCATTCCGCCGTATTGATAAACTATAATAATGTGAGGGACAAAAAGCACTAGCCTACCAACGCTTTTTCACAAAATGTTTTCATTCAGAACACGTGAACCAGCTGCAATGAACAAGGAGATCAGCGATTACATAACGGCTACCGTAGTTGCAACACGTATTTGGAAAGGGGAGGAGCTAGTAAGCACTGTTCGTTTGAATGCAAAATACAATTCCACCACTAGATGGGGGTAGATCCTACTGATTGCCCCTTTAATGTAAAACTATGTGAGTGGCGCTATGTGGCGCGACAGGAATTTGTGAAGCATCCAGAGCTGCCGTCAGGCGCCGGTGTGCATACATTCATAGAAAATCATGTGTTCTGTTTTTAGATTCATGGCGCTATGCGACACAACATTTCTTGTCCGGTGTGCGACCACCTTTAAGGCTTTGACGAAGAGTGTGCTAAGGACATGGGCAATTAGGCAAATTGATGGTAAGTTGTTTTAAACAACTTTGTTGTGGATGTGGATGTAAACGTCAGGTGTGCTCGACTTTAAGCAGCGTGCATGTGGAAACGTCCGTAAAGAGTGAGGGGGTAAACGTGTCATCTGTATCAAAATGTTACGATTGGCTGCAAGCCTGACATCGTCTGTCCTGAATGCCAAAAATCCTTATCCTCCGTTCACACATAGTGTTTACCAGTAAATTACTTGTAATCTTACAACCTCTCTTAGTGGTAAATTGGCAGCACTGATTTACCAGAAAGGTTCTGTTCACACATGACCTGTTAACTGCAATTTACTAGTAATTTTACCAGTAAAGACTGTATGTGTGAAAGGTAATAGTGACACACAAAGAAAAACCTGGCTTTTCCCCCTCTTTTATTTCGTGATAGACATTCTCAATCCACCTGATTATCAAACAGAGCTGCTCCGTGTCTAATGCTCATGTGATTTACAGCGGCTATCACAACAACATCCACCAAGCCTTTTTACAGGGTCGGACCAGAATCCCTTTAAGGTTTCACAATGTAGTCGTAGCACATCTTCCACATGCTGAGCTTGTGTTGCACTCGCACTTGCTGATGAATGGTGATGCTGTAACCTAAAGGGACGGTGTCTGGATTGAGCCCAGTTGTCTGAAGTTAAAGAGGCATGAAGCAGAACTCCTGCTAGCCACACTGCATTTACCCACACAATTTTCTGGCTGTTTTGACACATATCGTAGGATCATCTTGTGATAATTATGCATGATTTTGTAGCACAGAGCCGAGGAAAGATGGTCACTTCTACCCAGGTACGGTTAGGGTCTGATGATATCTTGAAACAGTTTTTATTCACTGCCATGTCTTGACAACAGTGTTTGGCTGGGGCATGATATCAAACGTGGACTGAGATCGATCAGGAAAAACAATGTATGTGAGAAAAAAATGGTTTGTCTATGTCATGTTTGAAAATAAACACATCTAAATAAAAAATGTCATCACGTCGGCTGCACGTTTGTACAAAAAATCTTTGCGTCTCGTCTCGTTTGTACGAAAGGTCTTCTAGGGGTGTCTCGTGACAGTGTGTTTAGTCACGATGCATATGACGAGCAGTACCGAGCCTTGCTGCCATTTTAGTTTTAGATGTATTTACGTTTCCCAAGGACATGTTAACACTTGATTGGATTGATAACTGAAACTGGGACACTCGCGCATGTGCAACCTTCTTCTTTTCTTTTTCAATGGCGGTTGGCAAACCCCATGGTGTAATGACGTATGGCCCAAAGAACACAAGCTTGTATTGTTGAAGGAAGTCACATGAAGTTACTGTTTTGTCATTCTTTAATATCTTAAAAATTTCTTAAAAAATCTCCTTCAAATCTTCTGTAAAGTGATACGAGACAGCGGTGTCCTGTCAGTCCATGATTCATACTCTGATCCACAAACGCGTGTGTTTGAACTTGGTCTCGCAGGTAGGGTTGCCACCTGTCCCGGTTTTACCGGGATTGTCCTTCTTTTTAATAACCTGTTTATCAACTCTCCCGGGACACTGAATGTCCCGGTTTTCGAAAAGCTATGTGAATATGAAATTTAGCGCGCGCACGGCAGAGAGGGAGACCTTGCGTCTGTGTGTGTCTTTGCCTCATTTAGCGCATGTAAGACAGAGAGCATCCTGATTGGCCTGTTTCAGGACATCAACCAATCAATTGTCAGTGTGGGCGGGCTTTTATCTCTTCTCCCGAACCAAACTAATCAGTGTATCTAGAAACAGGAGCGCCATGGCAGAGGGAGAGTGCCCAAAAAGCGAAAATATAAGACACATTTTACACTAGACCACACGAAAGTGTATCCCTGTCTTAAGAGTTAAAATCTTGCATGGTGTAGAGTTTGTAACAGTGACTTCAGCTTTTCCCATGGCGGGTTAAATGATTGTAAAGTGAGGTGAGTTCAACAAGTTTAATTTCATGTGCATATTTGCTAGATGCTATTTAGACCTGTTTAGAGTTGCAATGGAATATAAATAAAAACAGTTAACATAAATAGTATAAGCAGCTTTAATAAATTGTAAACTTGATTTACATATTTTAACATAATGAACAAATAATTGGGTAACACTTTACAATAAGGTTCATTAGTTAACACATGAACTAATAATAAACTGCACTTATAGCATAAAGCAATTTTTTATCTTTGTTAATGTTAATAATACATTTATTTAAATCTTGTTAACATTAGTTAATGCACTGTGAACTAACATGAATAAACCATGAACAGCTGTATTTTTATTTACTAACGTTATCAAAGATTAACAAATACAGTAACAAATGTACTGCTCACGGTTAGTTAACAAATAAGAATTGGAAAAAAAAAAGAATTGGAAAGTGTTGCCAATAATGGCATAGGCCTATAGAAATATTATGCTATGGGGGGGGGGGTGGCTTGTGAGCAAACCAATTGGGCCGGGTCATCATCGATATGTCCAGGTTTTTTATCAGACATGGGTGGCAACCCTACTCGCAGGCGGTCTCTTCAGCACCGCGTGAAGTCAAACACCCTTTTTGGGCACAAGTGAATGAATGTTTTTGCTGCTACTTGCAGCTCTGTGTGCTCTTTGTTTATTTATTATGAAATAGACGCACAGCGATTTTAGGAGGATGGCTTGTATGTGTTTCTGTGCGCAAATGATTAAATCTGATTTGAAGCTTGGGCCATATAAACACTAGTGATGGAAATTTTGTTAATTTAGGTGACTCGTTAATTTTCAGTTCGTTCACCAAAATGATTCGTTCAGATTCGTTCACTGATTTGTTCAGTGACCATTTCTTAATTTTACATAAATACGCCAATAGGTGGCGAAGATGTGTGTCATTATGTGTTATAAGACAATGAAAGACTTGTAACTTGTACCAGTCATTCAGTTTGTTTAAGAACGCGATCTCTCTCTCTCTCTTGTTCGTTCAGACTTAAAACAGGGGCTCGGTCAGTGAAGGGCATATTCATTCAGTACGTTGAGCCAATCATATGCTCGGCAACAGCTCATACTCGATTGCCATTGTCTCGTACTTTTGTCATTCTTTGAAGGCAGAAAGAAAGCCGCGCTTCATTTGTTCATGCTCCTCAAGAAGGGAGGGAAATTTCAGTGAACGAGAAATTTGAGTCAATGGATGGCGTGAACAAGAACGATTCGTTCACCTAAAAGTACGATTCATTTCCAAACGTAACATCACTAATAAACACGCACATCAATCTGATCACATTATTAAGTGTTCATGTACATGCTATGATAGGATTTATCAATCAGAATGATTAAGTTCCAATTGAGGCAAAATGTGTCCATGTAAACGTAGCTATTGATGCCAAGCCGCTAAACTGTGACACCTTGATGTCAACAAGGGAATAAACATGCGTTTGTGCAATATTGCTGTAAGCACATTAGCAAACATGTTACGTCTAATTCTTTGTAAATTTCCTTTTCAGCTCCCATTGCTGGTTACTCTGGCTGGTCCGTTCGGTGACAGCCTGAGGCCATGATATCACAGTGTCAGATGCTACACTGATGGTGTTAATGTGCTATTGCACAGAGACGCCTCTGGCAAGCTGCCATAAGGCTAACAAATGTAGTTTTTCACCTCTTGACACCATTTGCAAGGTGTTGATAGATGTTGTCGACCCTCAAAGTAGTTCAATATTGTCTGTATAAATCCATTGATATGCTACAAAACATTTATAAGGCATGTCTTTGCTCTTGTTACAGTACAGTGATGGCACCGTGGTAATACCATTTTAATATGTACTTTAGTATTGCTATTAGACACATAGCACACAATAGCACTGTGTTTGGGACATAGAAGAACCGGCCAAGTCTAATTTAAACATCTTGTTTATAACTAATTGCATGGCAAACATGGTAAAACAATAACGCAGTATTTATATTAAAGCTCATTACGAAGCTACTGAGCTTCCTAAGTTCCTTAATTAAATCAATAAATCATTCTGTATTTACTGTGCCAAACAGCGCCATCTATGTAAAGTGAGATAAAATGCAACTCAACTGCTTAATTAACTTACAAACTGTTTCCAGAAACTGCACATTTAAACCCACAGTAGTCCTGGTGGCTTTGTTAATTACTAATAAGCAATAAAGCAAGGAGACTTTAATGAACAGGGTCTCTTATGATAGCTGTTTCGAGACCCATAACTTTTTAAAATAATGTCTTTAATGAAAGAATATCTGCTTTGCGGTAGAAACTGCGTCATTAGAAATTTCCAAGAAACTGTGACCTACTGTAAGTTATTTTTATTTCCACTCTAAATCACTTTGGAGAAGTTACTGTTCCAGAAAGGAGAGGTGGACGGAGACATTGGGGTCAGTGAGGGAAATTGGGTAAGCAAATGAGACAATATGGACACAAACCCAGTGTTCAAATTGTGGAGGGGCAGGGGTGGTCCCGGACCTCCTATAAGCACTGAGGGACCCCTATGAAATACAAAAATATAATTAGAGAGGTCCTCTTTTTTCATAATTGGCCAGGGGGGCTTAGCTAGGGGACCCCCATTATCTTTGACATAATTCGAACAATGCACAAACCTGTGTTTCTGGAACAGATATAATAAGCAAAAGCGTGCTTTGATCTCCAGCCTGATCTCATGCAAAATCGTACATATTTTACGAGTTGGCTAATTCGTATCAATTCATACGAATTTATCGTGCAGAATCGTACTATTCTCATATAAAACAACAACAACTAAACCCCTAACCCCGCACCTAACCCCAATGTCATAGGGGTCAAGGCAAATCGTACCAAAACTTACAAATGTGGTGGAATGAATTGATACAAATAAGCAAACTCGTATTATGTACAAATTCCCGTGAAATAGCGTTGGCTATACAACTGCACCGCAGCTTTAACTTAACTATTGCTTTTGCCTTTAGTCCGATTTAAAACAAAAACATTTATTTCTCTGCAATTCTGTTTAATGACACAGATTATAATACACACTTTACTTTTAAATAAAAAACTATTCACTGCGATGCTATAGAAGAACCTTTTTGGAAGAACCTCAAAGAACCATTTAGTCAAAGCTTCTTACAGTAAATTAACCATTTCTTTCATACCTTTTTATTAAATAGTTATACATATTCGTGACCCTGGACCACAAAACTAGCCATGAGGGTCATAAGATTTTTGAAGATTGAGATTTTTACATAATTTGAATAAATTAGCTTTCCATTGATGAATGGTTTGTTAGGATATGACAATATTTAGCAAACTATTTGATACAACTATTTGAAAATCTGGAATCTGTGGTAGAGGTCTTCACATGTCCACGTACATCCGAAATCTTGGGTTCGGGTCTAAAAGGGGGTTGTGTATAATATTAGCATCCTCGGGTCTCGAGTAATTAAAATCAATGTTTTTGCCGAACGGACCCAAGAAGAACCAAACCTCATCTGTTTGCCGAGGGTGCTTGCGACATAGTGTGGCTGGTGGTAGGTTTATTTTTGTTTAGCTGGACCTGTCAATCAATTTTAAATGCACATTTAAACAGTTACCTTTGTGTTGCCATCAGATAACAACTAAAAAACAAATGGAACATTGGGCCAAATTGTTTGCAAGTTTCTGTCTGATTGGTGCATGTGGGGATGCAGACTGCACACACGTTGGTTTACATTCGGATACAGTCGGGTTAAAAAAAAATTGGCACTGGGTCGGGTTGGACTCGGCTCTAATTTTTTCAGGTTTGTCTCGGGTAGAGTCGTTCTAAAAAAAAAAAAAAAAAAAATATATATATATATATATATATATATATATGCACGTCGGTTTCTGGTAAAAAAGTGATTTGGGTCATTTCGGGACAGTTCTTTGGACTACGAAAAATCTGAGGGTGCAAAATAATCTAAATATTGAGAATATCGCCTTTACAGTTGTCCAAATGAAGACCTTAGAAAAAGATATCACTGATGATAAATTTGATATATTTACAGTAGGAAATGTACAAAATATCTTCATGGAACATAATCTTTACCTAATACCCTAATGTTTATTTTTTTGGCATTAAAATTAATAATTTTGACCCATATTATCCATTGCAAATATAATTGTGCGACTTAAGACTGGAATGGTGGTCCAGGGTCACATTTATATTCATTTTGTACTGATGAATAATCATTAGGAGTCAGGTTTGAGTCTGCTTGCGTCATCTCTGTCTTCTATAAATATAAGTAAATATTTTTCACTGTCCTATAAGGCTCATAAACAGAAAAACAGAAGGCTTATCAAACAGCACCAGGTATCAAAACCTGTTTTACGCTAGCATACCGTAACAGCTGTTCTTTTCACAGGTTCTGCTTACAGATCATCTCGGCGCATGTTTGACTGATCAATTATTACACAATTAAAGCAATGAATGAAGATGTCACATGTCAAAACATGAAATGTCAGTTTGACGGGGCTTCAGAGAGACCGGGCCTTGGCATTTATCCCAACGTTAACGCGGGCCACAGAAACAAAGATTAAATAGTTCACCTATGACTGAACCATCAGAATATAGATGCTATTACATTAACCATTACATTAACATGCTGGAGAGCGCTGTGGTGTGTTGGTTTGTGCTTAAAAAAAGTCATTTTGGATAAAAACAGCTGCTAAATAACTACTTTGTTAACTAGTAATTTAGCCAGCTGTTGTAAGCACCCTTGGCAAGAGTTTACATTGCCAATATAGCCAATTCAACCCCGAGTTAGGCATGAAATGAGCTCAGCCATGTTACTAAACTACTGTAATTTTCTTTTGACGTCAGTTGTAGTATCAATTACACCTACATTCAGAACAAACTTGAAAGTTGAAAAGGGTAAAACATTACATTTTAAATTTACTGTAAGCATTTGGCATGAGCTTTAATTAAAAGCGAGTGCATATGTGTGCTCCCTTGGTTTTACTGTAAACCCACAACCTTTTGCACTGCTACTTTACCGCAATGCCCTACAAATAAGCTACAGAACCTAAATTAAAGAAAACCACTACGCGCATGCGCAAAGCATACAGGGTTTCCAAAATCCGGCCTTGCGTGAACAGTACGCACGCACTTTTCCAATGACCAAAATTGTGCCACTGTATGTGGACCCTTGCATACTCGTAAAAATGGACCATACTTCAGCCTTAATAAAACATGTTTTCCTGCAGTCACATTGTGTTATAAACTGGTTAGCCTGCTTTAAAGGTATAGCTCGAAGCTGAATGTTAATTCAAGGCAACACTAGGGCAGCATTACAATTCCAAACCGTGTTTGAAAGTAAGCCACATACAGAGATCTTACTGTTGAAACAGGGTAAAGAAAAACACAACACGAGCATTAAATATGCATGAGCTGGGGGCTTGGACACGAGGATAACATTTTAACTGAACATGTTTTCAGCAGAGAATCCGGTGAATGGCGAAGTGAAGCCCTTCGCTTGCTGAGAGGAGGAAGAGAGAAAATAAGACAAGAAAGAAATTATCCCTGGCTGCCATGGAAACAAAGCAAGAAAGCATGATTGTACGAGGGCTTCCTCGATGAAGAGAGAGACAGATCCATTACGAGGAAAGCATGAGAGTACGTGACCTTGTGAGGGTCATTGAAGGTGTTAAAGGTCGTAACATTTAAACCAAGCTCATCGAATGGCTGTAAAGCAATCGCAGTAGGGAGAGAGAGAGAGAGAGAGAGAGAGAGAGAGAGAGAGAGAGATTCAAAATATCCTTGGATATGGCACATTCATTCTCTCAATGAAATGTGCAAAATGACGATGCATGAGTCAAATAATCCTATAGAAGGAACATAAATAGTCACGTGATTATCTATCTGTTCAATTCAAAGAGAGGAAGAGGACATCGATGGGAAAGTTTGGATCGAATTCCCAGCATGTTATTGGAAAAGTGCTGCTATTAAATAAAGTGCTAACTTGCAGGGTTGCCAAATGTATGACACAACAGCTTTGTTTCCAAGCCCAAACCCATAACTCAAAATATCGTACTCCAAAACAAACACCCAGATTCCCTTTTATACCTGTTTATACAACAATTAGTTCAAAAACATGAATTGGATTCACCATGCATTGGAAATAAATGCACAGTATAGTCCAACAGCAGTGGTTTTGGAAAGTCAGGGTTTTATACATCATGATTATTTACAGCAAATTCAGTGTGTATCTCTTAGCAAATATTGATTATATGAAATTAACTGCACTTATTTGATTGATTAGATGTCAATCAAAATGTAATAAATCAGCATATCATGTAATATATTCAATAAAATCAATCTACGCTCCTTTAGCTCAGTTGGAAGAGCATTGTATTTCAAGGCAAAGGTCATTGGTTCAATGGCAGTAAACATGCATACCAATGAAAAATGCACCCAAGAATTAAATGCACAATAAGTTCCTATGGATAAATGAATATTTGAAATGTGTATACAATTGTTGAATTAAAAATCTGCCATACTATACTTTACAAATAAAGGTTCTAGAAAGGGTTCTTAGCTGCAATGCCATAGAAGAACCATTTTGGTTTCCCAAAACCAATGTAAACTTTCTTTAACTCTTTCCCCGCCATTGAAAAATTATCTCATCAGTTAAGAGAAAACTCTTCCCTGCCAATGATGAGTTTTTACTGAAATCCGTATTTCCCCTATTACCCAACTTTTAAAACCACTACGGCCAAACAGCAAGTACTGAATCTGATCTCTACCAAAAGTCCTTCACAAAAACGCAATTATCTCAGCGTTTTTTATTTTATTTTAATTTTTGTATTTTTGAAGAAAAAGACCCACATTTGAAAGGTGATAAAGAGAGAACAAATGAAGATAGGATGAAACTTTTTTTTTTTTTTTGAAAGCAAAGGGTCTGTTCTTTCATTTGATATATTGTATGTTATATATATAAAGGCATTCAACTTTTTTGAAAATCATAAAAAATGTTAGCGCTGGCTTTCAACTTAAAAAAAAAAATGCCGATGGGGAAAGAGTTAGTTAAAGCTGCAATGTGTAACTTTTAAAAAGATCTCTTGACAGAAATGCAATATGATTACATAACTATATTATAAGTAGTGTCTAAAGACCTCACATAATGAACTGTATTGTTTTTATTACATTACAATGAGACATTTTTATCTGCATACATCGCGGGTCTCCTTACATGGAAGCGCTAAACGAAAAAATGTTTCTATAGCGGACGTTTGTCACTATGTTGTTTCAGATGATGATGTGTTTGTCCTGTGGAGGCTACCGTAGCTTCTCTATGCGTTTTGAAAGCGAGGGGTGAGCTGTGGGCTAAGCCGTTGGTTGCATTTCATAATCTCGCCATTACTAAAATCTACACACTGGACAATAAGTGTACAGTGGGCTTTGAGACCTAGAACACTCAACTGCATTGCAACACTGAGTAACAATGGCCTGGCACCCATACCGTACTCCCGTGCGTCATAGCTGGCACCATCTTCCTATTTTTATGTAAAAATCCAGTTTATATTCTCTAATGCACACTATTTTGTACAAATCTCTGATGCCCACTACAGTATATGGCAATTTATGTGTGTTTCTTTTGTGTGTCTGTGTGTTATTACTGCAGTAAAGTCTTATAAAAAGCCCTTATAAAAAACTTGATGTGCCAACAGGCTGACACAAGCACAAAGCAAGCGCTGAACAAAAAAGCTTAACCTTCACTTTCTCTCTACATGCCTTGAAAAGAAAGATGAATTTGGGCACATTACTGACCATAGAAACAGAAAGAGACGGAGAACAGCAGGCATGTAGAATAACTGCGGTAAGAAAAAAAATTCCGTAAAAATTTGCAGCTGGGTTGCCGGTAATTTACCGTAGATTTAAATGTATGTTATTTACTGGCAACATTTTGTTCAAAGTTAAATGAACATTAAACATTTACAAGTCTTTGTCTTTACAGAATAAAACTAGAAAAACAGCATCAAGCAAAACATTCTGAGAAACAAAATCTGGAGCAAAAAACTGAAAAAGGTTGATGATGATTTCTGGTTCCCAGAATGCTTTGCATGAGGCTGTTATTGTATAGTTTTATTCTGTAAAGATAAAGACTTGTTAATATTTAAAATGTATTTAACTTTGAACAACCTATTGCCTGTAAATAACATAAATTTTAATCTACGGTAATTTACCGGCAACCCAGCTGCAATACCATTGTAATTTCTACAGATTTTTTTACAGTGTGCACAATGGGATTAACATTTACATTTATTCATTTAGGAGACACTTTTATTCAAAGCAACTTACAAATGTGGAAACATTCAATACTTTGCACAACCAACTAACAAGCTTTGCACACAAAGCTATGTGACTGAGTTGCATGCATTTTAAATATCCCACAACATCCCACATAAAAATATTTAGATGTCTCTTTATATAAAACTGGGAAAAGACAAAGCATTTAAAGATAAAAACTACAAACTTTAGCTTGTATGAGTGCTAACATTTTGCTAAATGGTAACAACGCCATCTCTATGTTGTTTATCTGTCAGCATTAGTTGGATAAAGACCATTTCCTGGTTAAGGTCTGGCTAAGAAGGCAGTGCATGAATGTGGCTGAGGTTCATTTAGGTTAAATCTCAGCAGGTCGCAGCACGCTGCAGGTTTGCTATAATTAGTTGTGCTAAGAACTTTTTCCCCTTGAAGTGAATTTTGTTTGAAAAGCACCCTGGAAATCAGGTCAATCACAAACTGTGTTCTTCTGTACTAGATTGGTGTTGGAGGATGCAAAGGAATATCTCAGTGGTTGCTCTTTCAGAACTCAGATAGCTTAGGCCATATCCACACGAAGCCAGAGCTTTCCTTATAAAAAAGTCTGTAAACATGGCTTGTTTTTTTTTTTTTGCATTTTTGAAAAAAAAATTCACCTACAAGCAACAGCGTTGTAAAAAAGATTCACATTATGTAGCTACAAAAATGACTAAAAACGCTCTATTACAATACATGTGTTATGCCAGTAGTTGATGATTTGTAAACTTTGTAAAAAAATACACATACACATTATTTTCAGTGATAAAAACAAATAATCAAGATGGCGAAAGCACCGAGTTTATTTGGGCAAATGATGAGTAAGATGACTCTGGACAACACAACAAATTTTTTAAAACTTTGTTGCAGAAGCGTTAATAAACTTCAGCCTGATCTCAAGAGAATTCATACATATTCATACATAGTTGGCTAATAATTCGTATGAATTCATGTACGAAATTACTAAAATTTACGATTATCATAAAAAACAATAATGAAACCCCACCCCTAACCCCAACATCACAGGGGCAAAGGCAAAAGTCAAAAATGCACAAATGCCAACATGCATAAAAGTACATAACTATAAATAATGTTGATATCAGATTTGGTTTTGAATTCCTTTTGAAATTTTTCCAATAACATTTCATTTACATGTATGATGGATATTTGTAAAATTAAAGCACAGACTGATATATTGTTGAGCAAAACTTTTAATTTGCTCTCTATTAAACTTGCTTTCTAGGATATGATATTAAAACAAGTTCATTTGATATACTTTATAATTTTCTATAAGCTGTGTCTGGGCTGTTTTTCATTTTATGATTCAAGCTTTCAGACCAAGGGAGCTTCACTGTGCAGTAATCTAAATGCGCAAAGACATCTTGCAAGGATGCACATCTGTAATAATCCTGAATGATTTATTCATGATGACCAATAGGTGTCAGAAATGGGTCTTTACTTACGTTAATAGGGGGCATTATTGTGACAGACAGACCCGTCTGTGCATTGCGGCTATAGGGATGAAGCCAGAAGCTTGGAAGATGACATTAAACCGTAGCCATCTGTGACGGTGCCAACAAGTCAGTTTATGAGAACATTTCTGTACCTAAAAAGAAAGACAAAGCAGCATTGATGTGGTGCAGACATTTTATTTTATAGAGCCGAGAAATCCTCAGACCCGTAGCCAGACGGCATTTGGTGTCAAATAATCCAAAGGTCAAAGAGAAAATGAACCGACTCTCGAAGGGCCTATCTGAATTCTCCATGCCCGTGTTTTGGCTTAAAAGCCTATAGGGATACGGTAGCAGGTGCGGTTGTTGGAAATGATTGTCCAACTGTTGAAGCACCGTCCTTTAAAGGCGCAACATGCAAAAACTATCGACAAAACAAGCAAACCAGGTGGCAGGAATGATTAGCTGTTAAACGTCATGGTTTGCAGCGCTGGCCAAAACCAAATCAAGCATTTGGCTATGGAAAGTGCAATTACAAAAACCTCCATCTGTATGTTGTGGGCTAATGGGTCACGAGGTATTTTTGGCTATAAAGTGCATACCGACTTTGTCGTTTGAACAAAACAGCGTGAAGAAAAAATTGTATTCCCTTTATGGGTGTTTTAGAAAATCTGGTTTGTTCAGGTTGAGTGTTGTTAAATAAAATCAGTTAGTTTTCATTGCTAACGAAATAGCCCATGCATGCAGCCATAAACATATTAAGAGACCAATCCATGTAGTGTGACAATTAAAGCAAACCTCAGGAGTGACAATAAAGTCAATGTAAAAGACTGAGAGCATGCCAAGACACATGAAAGATGTAATTTAAAATCAGAGTTATTTCTTCAAATATTCACATTACGTACTTTCAGATTAGACTTGAGTCTGACCCAACCCAGTTGCAATTTTTTTAACCCGACTGTACCCGAATGTAAACGGTGCCAATGTGTAAGCAGTTTGCAGCCTCGCACCCACCAGTCAGACAGAAAGAAACCAATTTGGACCTAATGAAAAGCAATACGATGCCTCGATGTGATGAGGATGTCCTTCATCCCAGGCCATGAATCTAGCTGTCAAGAGATATACACAAGTGCAAAATCCATTTAAGCATTAAGAAAGCAAACACGAGAGGTGCATCTGGTGATATCACACAAGACATGCTCTTTTGTTGCTATTCGGACTTGCCGAGGTCCACTGACAGTGAAAAAAAGTATGTTTTGCACAAAAGGGGAATAATATGAAAACAACAACGATAAAAAATGTATCTATGCGGGCTGGCACTCACTTACAAAACGTTTCAGAATTCCCACAGGCTCTCAATTGAAGCACAATAAAAGTCAGCTTTGTAATAAATTGCCCGAGTTTGCCAGCAGCTCAAAGTTGTGGAAAAATAAATAAATAAATGAATGAAGAAACCCTCTTTCAAAGGCCACGGGCAGTTATCGAGCACAAACACAAATATATTTTTCATTATACTTGGTGTAGGCACTTCAAATTAGCATCCTCGCTTCACCTGAGATGTCACGTGACTTGGCATCGCTTCACAAACTTAATACCGCTCTCGACCAGGCTTACAGAGATTGTCCAGGTGCTATCTTTGAAGTATAAAAAGCCTTTGGAGGATGCAATTACGGTAGATCCATGCCCGGCTATTAGTAACGGGGACATAAATACAATTGCGGTTAATAGAAAAACACTTGACAGGTAAGGTATGACAGGCATCGCACTTTATCGTTAGCGCCGTCTCGCAGAGAAACATCTCATTTCCAACCAGCGTGGCGGTGGGTGGGTGTCCCCCAGAGCGCTGACGTGAAATATCACCGTAAGTCCAAGCATTTCCCAAGCTCATTTTGTTTATTACAAGAAGTGTCTGCAGTCAGGGAGGGAATAAATGAAAGCGCTAGAGAAAGAAAAACAGGAGCAACAAAGCGCCACTATAAATCTCTCCAAAGCTATTTTTATGGTTCAGACCGCCTTCGAGAAAAGAGAAAGCAATATTAATTACAAAGGAGGATGTCACCTGACAAAACCAAAAGACACAGAAATTCAGTTCCAGCGCTTTCTGTTTATCTCATTTTCTGACACGGTATCCTTTGTCTTTTTTAATGCGGCCAAGTTAAAGGAATGGATCACCGGAAAATTTACTCACTTGTTGTCGAACTACGAAAAGCATTATTAAAATTGTATAAAGTTTTATAAACATACTTCATACTCGATCATCCATATTATGCTACTGCACTATATGTTTATAAAGCTTTTGTTTTGTCTTAGCGCAGTGTTGTAGTCAAGACCTCCTAAACCAAGACAAGACCAAGGCTTTCAGGGGCCAAGGACAAGACGAGACCGAGACCAAAGACAGTCAAGATAGAGACAAGACCAAGATGATAAAAATGTCATCTTGGATATTGTGGGCCTTTGTATTAACTTGTAGACAGATATGTTTTTAGACAATCCCTCATTTATTTCTTACTGGCACGAGAGTAGGTAAATCAAATCAATCAAATACAAGTCAATACTTTCTATTATAGCCATAAGTTTTACATCCAATCACATTAATGATGTTAACACAATAATCAGCCAATGCACTAGCAATTTAGTGTAATTCCAACAGTTGTGATCTTGAAATAAAATCCGTCTGAGACCAAGACGAGACCGAGACCCAAAGACAGTCGAGAAAAAGATGGTCTTGAGACCGTTCTCAAGTATTACAATACTATCTTAGGGTGTACTCACATTAGGCGCGACTGTCCCCTCCCCAGTCCCCTACAGCAGTGCTTCCCAATCCTGGTCCTCGACCATCCCCTCCCAGAAAGTTTTAGAGGTCTCCTTATTTAAAACACCTGATTCAACTAACAAGCTGATGAGTTAAATCAGGTGTGTTAAATAAGGAGACATTTAAACTTCCTGGGGGGGTGCTTGATGCAACTGTTTGGACGAAAATATCTGATGTCTTGCCTTCTGGTCTGCGTTCTGGCTCAGTTAGCATGCACACTATGGTTTGCGTGCCCGTGCCCACCTTTGTAAGCAAACCAGGGCACGATTAACCAGGCATGGTACGAACCATGATTTGGGGGCCAAACACAGGCGTTGGATAGCATGAGTATACCCTTAGGACACAAATGAGGCTGAAACAAGATACAAACATGACTCAAGCTAAACTGTTCTGTTTTCATTACCTAAAACCCTTCAGGTTTAAGTCCACCGCATGCTTTACTGTGGTCTCAAAGAGGGACTCCAGTCTGCATAATGCAGCCTTCAGGTCAAGAGCTCGTACATAAACCCTCTCTTTCAGAGTCAATCGAACCTCAGTTGCTCCCCGGCCCTTAATGAGCACGGCCATTGTAAAAAAAATAAAATGTCAGATGAAAACCCACAGCTTAAACAGCATGTGAAAAAGTCAAGGGCCGTTTTTAAATGCTTCAAGGGCCTCGGTGGAGCCCCGTCCACAAATCTTATTAAGAGCAGCTATCTGCTAGTGATGCCCCATAATGGACAAATTTAGTTGAGTGGCGGCCTTGCTCTCCACAAGAAAGAGGTCATTAATGTCACGCATATGCCCAAAATCCACTTTACGAGCAGAAAACACCAATATCTCAAAGCTTATCCGTGGCTTTTCTGTTACTGTTCATGTGAACGACTTTATAATGATGGTATGAAACAACTTCACACGGCTCGATTTTTGGGCAAGAATGCATGTTTGATGTTTATTTCAGAGTGTAATCTTTGGGCTTAAAAAATGCAGAGCAATATTAATAAGGGCTTTAAAATTGCATTTTGTGATTAGGATGGCCACTAAATGGAGATGTATTTCGGGACTTGAAATACCCCAAAAAAGCAGACGCCTACAGCACAGATGAAAAAAGAGCAAAAAAGCATGTAGGTGTTTAATTTGCTACAAGACGCAGGCGATAGGTACACTTATACAATGTGAGAAGTAATGGGGAGAAGACAAATGCAATTTGGTATTTCGCTGAAGGCTCTGTTAGAGTTAATCAGGAACATGTTCATCTGGAAGTGTATAATGAACACAAACACAGTCGAACGTTTTTCCGAAACTAATTCTGGCACGAGCGCACCCGCTGCCATGTTGGTTAAAACGCACCCCAAAAAATGTAATTATGTTAAGTGCATTTAGATTGAGGAAATGTTCCTCACTGGCTTCAATCCATGTCGAATAATCATTTGAAAATAACTTAAGACCTTTTTATGGTTGGCACTCCGATGACTAATCAGAATTAATTTGTTTTGGCAGTTATCTGCGCACCACAGTGATTCACTTCAGCTGGGTATATAATGATGATGATAATAATAATAAAATTATAAACATAGTCGCAAGCTGCGAGAGACTGTGTGTGCTTTTTGAAACTCAAAGGTCAACAGTCTTTTAATGTATTTCAATGTTTTACATGTTTTGAAATGGCAGGTTAAAGATGTTTGCAGTTCAAATAGACCAAGTTAACACATAAACATGAGATTATTCTTGTAAGCTAATATGATGAAAGCTAAATAAGAGTAAGATTTAAAGGGTACCCCGAGTATAAACACAGGCTATATGAGTGTGACATAAAAAAAACAACACATGTCATAGTTTTTATAAACTTTGAAAAATCATTTTAGTTGGGGCGGCCATTTTGTTTACATCCCAATACATGACATCAAATCCAGTTATTAAAGCTACACAAGTCTTCAATCGGTAGACTGTAAAATGAGTTATAATACATCCAGACAGTAGTTGGCGCTATGTGGTCGCCATTAAATGCATGCCTTTAAAAATGCAAAAAAAGTCAGCGTCGTCTGTTCAGTCGTCTATTTAGTAACATGAATACAAAAAACATACAAATGAAAGACGATCAAAATGAAGTCGATCTGAGGGGTACGAAGGTGGCAGTTGGAAGGAAAACATTTACATATCAAAAAGGACCACAGTATTTACTATAGTAAACTGTAATATTTATTTACCTTTAAATGACACCGACTCAGAATGCATTATGCACAAAACGTAATGGTGGCCTCCACAGCTTAAACACATTATTTTCCACATGCCGTAAGTTTTTTGTAGTTCCAGATATCCCTGCCTTCATCAAACGCTTTGATTTTATGCAAAACTGATCGATTTGAAAAGCGTTGTGTCCCTGATTGGCCAGCTAATCTGTACGTTGTGATTGGTGTGAATACCTCTGATCTCAGCCGGAAATGTGACGCTTCTTACTATGTTTGAAAGATTCACTCACAATGCAATGCTTACAGGAGTTAACTTACAAGCTGTGAGTTAAAGCCGGATGAGTTATGATAATGTCGGTCTTGTCAACATCACCAATCCCAGGAAGTAAACTGTTGCCTACAATCCGTATGTTTGTTGTACTCCAAGAAAATAGATTTACGTCGGAGACCTTGTGGTTTGTACCCTTTTGCATATCTTTAACATGTACTTACACACCGAAGGAAATGTAAAATCTTGAATCGGTCCATAGGTGCCGTTTAAAGTTTAATTTTATTCTTCATTTATTAATAGTTTCTAATCCTCAATGTCACTCTCCCATCAGTTGTATTTGTAATATATAAACATGGCTAATTGAAAGGTAAATCTTACCTTTCTCACGTATCAGAAAATGCTATTTTTTACAAATTACTAAAATAAGATTACTGTTAAATGCATAATGCATTTTTGCTGCACTTTGAAAAGTACCCTTTGAGAATGTATTATTATTATTAAGCAATAGCCTGCTAACCTTGCGAACAAATAAATTAATCATAATCGCATTTACCCTAGTAAATGAAAAGAAAAGTCATTTTAAAGCTTATCTAACCTAATTTGTTTGAATTATTAGCCTTTGCATTGTCAAAGTGACAATTTTTGTGATGTCTGAAGGTCATATGAGCCACAAAAAACAAACAAACAAACAAAAATGTATGGGATGTAACAAAAACAGCATATTTGATCAAAATTGTCCATCACCTTGTGTCTCACTATTCATCCAGACCTCATATGGCTCTCTGTTTGATCAGATGACTATTCGGGTCAACTAGATGTCTCCTCCACATGGATCTGCAAGAAAAAAATGCAATAAGAACGGCAATTCATATTTTACACAACTTCAGTGCTTGGTCTCTAATACTAATAGAAAAGCACCAGTTCCTACACAAACACACCGAAGCATCTGGGGATGGTCGCAAGGGTCTCTGCAAAACCGAAGCACAATCAGGCTTAGATTAAGTTAAGTCTGACCCTTTACCGCTGTGCTCATCCACAACTGTTCACACTATTCATTTGAAGTCCAAGTAATTCTGACAAGGCTCTATTATACATTAAAAACACATTTTCACAGCACTTCTGAGTTCACTCTTAAAACAAATGTGATACAAAAGTTGGTGTCACATGGGCTTAAAAATGCAAAGGTTATGAGTTTGATTCCCATGCAACACACACTACATACCTTGAATGCTTTGGATAAATTAAATGCACCCGCGATCCATAATTAAGAATGGCAGAATTCAGACTAGGTACTTTTGCGCATCATGTGCTTTCCGAACAATGAAAGAAAGAAAAGATGAAAAATAGAAATATAATGAGAAATGCATTTTAAATCAGGTTTAGCCAAGTAATGATAAATAAGATCATACATGTGAATACATAACAAATACAGGCAAATATTTGGCATTCATGTATCAGTTAATAAAATGGTCATCGTTAATAATAACATCATAATTAATAAAACCTTTTGAAAACAAAACCTATGGATGCACGGTCTGTTGTGCAAGACGCTAAGCTATAGTTTGCTTAAAAGCTGTAGCATATTGACTGCCTGTGTAACTCATTTTATTCAATATCACAAGCTTTACCCAAGCTGATTTACAGCTACAAATAAGCAGGCATTCAGATCTCAGAGGAAGCGATCTGAGAAACTACAGCTGCCCAGCCGTGACCATAATTCAACACCGCAAACAAAGCAAACCTCAAAATATGACAGCTGGGAATTACTGACATTTCTTGGGAAATGACTCCTAAACCTCATTACCGACATTTACTATAGTTTTTCCTTCCATGTAAACACATTATTCCCACAATACAGAGGACGGACGTGAAAGATATTGTGCTAGGCATTTTTTGTTGGAGCTATATGTTTGTGCAATGTGCAGAGAGGTCTGTATCTCAATGCGATGCTATTGCTTAGAAATTGCTACAGTAAGAAGCCTGATGGGCCATATACAGTATGTAGATGGTAAATGTTTTTTTTTTAAGCAGTGATTTGACGAGTTTTTTACATATATTTAAGATGAAAAGTAAAAAGCCCTTTGTGTATCTTCTCCCTCTAATCTTAAACATAAACCTCCGGTTTCACAAACAAGGCTTAATCCTATAGACTAAAACATGTATGTGTCTCAACTGAAAATAACTTGCACTGACAGATTTTAAAATATGCCAGGGCTATTGATTTGTTTCAAAATACACACCAGTGATGTCTTTACCTAAGAAATGTTTATAGAAGATGCTTAAACGTATTAATTAACTAAGGCCTAGTTCTGGCTAAAGCTAAGACATAGAGGCTACAGCCACATAAAGTAAACTGTATTCATATCGAATGTATTGTATAATATTGTAACAGTGGATTGTGGGATTGATGGCGGCATCCTGGAGTTGTAAGCAAGATTGTTTTGTTTCCTTTGGGTTTTGTTTTTGCAATGTTTTTTTCCAAAAGATTTACATTCAAAATTAGTCATGTGAACCATTTTTATGTAGTGGCCAGTGGCGTGTTTACCCACCACGCAATTGCGTGGGGCCTCGCGGGCTTGGGGGGCCCCCTACTGGCCACAAGGTGTGGGAAAGTATGTTACGTTTATTCAGACGCAAATCTAAGGCACAGATAAAGCACACGCAAGCGAGAGATGTGCAAGTATGCACGCAGAATAATATATGCACGCATCCTCGCGAGGGCACATATAGGCTACTTCATGAGTGAACTCTACGGGACAGCGCACCTCTGCTCAGCGTGCACAAATGCAGCCACACAAGTGCTGTGATTGGTGGTTTGGTTTGATCAGTGACACGCATCTTTTGTTCAACACTCGTACAGGTAAAGACACCACGCAGGGGTTTAAATCATGTCGAAAATACATAACCATATTCTGTAACTCATCATGGTCATTAAAATCTCATCTTTAGTGTATTTCTAGTCTATATGCTTGTTGTATCTCACAGTAAGTTTGTTTTTGCAATATGAACATGAGAGTTATGTGATTCCCATCCATAAATTTAAGCAATAACCAACTTACAATATTGCTGGTGTTTGTTAGTTCAGTTTGTTAGATCAGTATGAATCTTAATCTAATGCTTCCTCTTTTTCCTCATTGAGTTTTTTTAGTAAGATGTCAGACACTGAAGTTGCAGTATTAATTACATTGTTTTAAATACATCCTATAAGACATTTGCAAGAAAAAGATATATCTGAGAGGGGCGTAAAAATGTTTTTGAGCCAAGAATTTTTGTCATACCAAATTGAAACAATTTAGTGTTATTTTAAGCAGTGTAAAACAAAATAAACCCGGTTTATATACATCTCACTTAATTATATATACTGAATATTATTGTTGTTGTGCAATTCAAATGAAAAACCTTGGGCAATGCTGGGGCATGGTGGGCCCTGGTTCTTGGACTTTGCTAAGGGCCCCCAAAATGGTAAACACGTCACTGGTAGTGGCCAGAAAGCAATCACAACAATGACATGTCCATTACTCATCTAGTTATTCTCCCAAAGCAGGCCGGTCAAACACACACAAAAAACACACATGTGTAAAGTGGACTATCAAAATAAAGTGAAGCCAGTGCAGAGTTTGAGCGGCCATCTTGGTATTACCAACCGGCAGAGGTTGTCATTGACTTACATTCAAAATCATGATCTAAATTCACCCGGTTTACAGCGTATCAGTCACACAAGATTCATTTTAAACAAAGTTTTTTGACATTAAGCAGTCAGCGTTCTCATAATACGTTGAGGTAACTTGTAAAGATAATGAAAAAATATTGCATGTACATTTTAGATTTCAGAATATAAAAGAGACTTCAGATATAAAAATGGAGACTAGTAAAGTGATGTTTTATCATTGAAATCTCATAACTTTCGTTGATTTAATAAAATGTTTAGGCAAAACAATATGGCGGCACGATGGCGCAATCCAGTCATTTATATAGATCAGTGGTAAGACCCTTTAAATATATATTATATATATATATATATATATATATATATATATATATATATATATATATATATATATATATATATATTATACAATATAACGGACAGAAATGTTTATGAAAATTTTTGTAACAGTTGTAACAATATAGCATTTAAAAGATAATTGAAGAAGCTAATACAGTCCTACCCAAAACAGTTTATTAAAATCATGTACTGTTAGAAATAAAAGCATAACAGACAGACAAGTGTAATCACACGAGTGTATTCCAGTTAATCCAGTTAATCTAGTTTCATTTCAAATTTCAAACATACTTCGATCTTAAGATGAAAATGTCACGAATCTGTGACATAGCACGCAAGAGCCAATACGCGTTTTATGTCACTGCTGTAAAGTAATGTGTTGGCGCAATATTTGAATTCAAAACAAATGCGAGATTTGATGTTTACGGTTGCTGATGAAAACTGGGATGAAGATTGCTGGATAAAGGGCTGAATTATGTTGTGTTTTGGTGTAATTATTGCTGCATAGGAGAAAACTGCATATGACAAAACGCGCTTTTGTTTGTCATAGCCAACAAACTAAATATTACAAAATGGTTTAAAAGAGAGTCTTGTTTAATATTGTGTAATTCTCTGAAAGTCATGAACATTTTAGGTAAATGAGTAAACTGTCTTAAATAAGTAAGTCAGAAAATACGACTGAAAACATGTCATTAACATGGGTAAGAAACGCCCTTTTTTATGAATAGGTCTGTAAAGCTGTTACTTTGTAAATAATTAACATATAATATTGACGTGATGACAGGACTGATAAGTTTTAGTGTGTATGAAAATGTAAATTTACGTGTAGTACAACCAAACTTTACATAAAACACATGTACGGTACTCTCATGAGATCACGTTGGCCACAATATCCATCGTGTCAGTTTCACACTGTGAAATCCTCTTCCATCATACTGTCTATCGTTAAAATGAGGTCAAGAGCACCAAGAGCATCTTCTGTCAGTAAAGTCTAATGCACTATAACAACATCAAAGAGGTCCATGACTTTAAAAAAAGGCAGAATGTTCAAAACACACAAACTGTACTGTATGTCACATGAAGCCTGGATTGCTTTTTAAAATTTTAAGCCAAACAACTGTCTATTGCCTCCATAATAAATTGATCTTAACTCAATTATTATTTTCCTACACATTGTTCATATTAAGAAACATTTCAGAGTGTGAAAATGCTTTCACACTTGGTTCAATTGGCGTGATATCACATGGAGCCGATATGGTTTTTAATTATCGTAATTCAATTTTTTCTCTGACACACATTCAGTATATTCAGTTGGCACATGATTAAAAGATCCATTAAACACGCGCAGACAAAATATTGTATTTTACAATAATGGCACATTTTCAATGGCCGGCAAACAGTAGGGCCTGAATCATTGACAGGCTTAAATAAAATACATAATCACTTTAAAAGCAGCAATGGGGCCGGAGTCCTACTGAGACAACAGCAATAGGGCTCTGTATGCAATGCAAAATCCATTAGAAAATGAGTCAGGGTGGACTTTTAACACAGAACACCAGCTTGTCTAATGAAAAGGTCCCCTTGAAATAAGAGGAGCGGATCTGTGCGCTCAATATCGACATGCCCCATGGTTCTCTCTGAAGCACAGGCCTCCTCTATCAATCACAACGCTGTGGAAACCCATAATGTTCCCTGGATAGGAATGTTGTGAATCTGAATGTCTGTGCATGGAAATTTTGTATTCATAATACATTTCATAATAAGTATGAGATAGCTAATAAAACATATGGTGAGCCTTTTAAATAAGTCCAAAGACTTGATGAAATTCAATTAATGAAATGGCACAATGCGTACTTTATAAAACCCTTACGCTCCTTAGCATCCATTTTCACAATGGCACAGACTGGAAATATTCTCTGGACGCCGGTAATATGGATGTAACTGCCGGATGTTAACGGGTACATGGTGATCTTATATTACAGACTAAATGTCCTCAAACTCATTTTATTTATTATAAACTTACAGCCCTATTGAAAAGACTTTTACTTTTTAGCTGGTCTCAGACTGAAGACCTTCAATGCAACTTAAACCAGATTGGCCAGTTTGCCTAAACTGGTTGGCTGGTCTTAGCTCATTTAAGATGGAAGTAGCTGATTTAAAACGGTCCTCCCTGGGAAAGCTGGTTAAGATGGTCTTCAAAGCCTGTTTTTTGCTGGTCAGTTGGTCTCCAAGCTTGACTCGCTAAAAAGTGGGCAAAACCCTTCTAAAACCAGCCTTCTACACCAACTTAACTCTTTCGCAGCCATTGACAAGAGATATCTCGTCAATCAAGAGAAAACGCTTCCCTGCCAATGACGAGATTTTCCGTCTTTCCGCAATACCGCCCTTCCGCAACTTTTTAAACCCGGAAGTATTGCCCTATGGCAAGCGGCTGCATGTCCGTGTCTGTTTTAAAGATCGCTCTGAATGGGATCTCTATGAAAAGTCAGTCACAAAAATGGAATTATCTCTGCTTTTTGCTCAAAATGTGGTGTTTTTGCAGAAACCTACCCATATTCAAAAGCTGATTACAAAAGAACCACTGAGCGTAGGATGAAACTTTTTTTTTGTTTCGTTTGAAAGCAGAGGGTCTGTTCTTTCATTTAGTATATTGTATGTTTATATATTTAAAGAAGAACATTTTCTGGAAGGCATTAAACTTTGGCAAAAATCATGAAAAACGCTGGCGCTGGCTGGCAACTTTTTTAAAAACGCTGGTGGTGAAAGAGTTAAAACCGGCTGGGTTAAAAAAAAAATTAGGCTGGTTTTAGTTGGTCTTTTCAGTAAGGAGACGTCTGATCATATTTTACCATCCAGAATAGACTCACAAGGAAAATGTTGTCATGGTGACATTAATTCTCCATCATCAAAGTGTAACTGTGGTGTTCCTCAGTTTGGATTATTGCACCTTAATTTTAGCCAACAAACGTTCAATGTCAATAGATGTCAACAGAAATAGATGTCAACATAAAATTATTGGTAACAAATGAATTCCTATTCATAGATTCCTTTAGAAACAGCTTAGGTTAACGCTGTTGGTTAAGGAAATGATTAGTTTTTTAATACACATAAATACAAGCACATAAAATATCCTGCAATTTTATGCTTTAAACACAGATGGCGATAGAGAGGAAAACGTTAATGGCGCAAGCCAAAGGTATTCCTACCAATGTTGCTAATGCTTCAAAACTCTTTCCTTCAGAACCATGCTGGGTTGTTTTAAAAACTTTTTTTTTTTTTTAACTGCAATCCTGGATTTACATCTAATGCGTGGGATTGTCTCACACTAGCGGGATCAAGGTGCACAGAGGGAGTGAAATCAGACCTCACGGAGCGCATGCTTAAATCATCCTCTTCAACCTGCCGAATGTGTTTCAGGATCAAGTTAAGCAGAGCTCTTCTTATTGATTAAACTCAGATGGCTTGCTAGGATGTGATTTTCACTGAGAAATTTATTTGTTATGAAAGACCTAGCCATCTTTGGTGTCAATATAAGGCTTTATCACTTCATAAATATAAAAATGTGTATGTGTAATAATGACAATAGATTAAAAACACAAGAACTCAGAGATGCAGGTTTTACCGCTCAGTATATTGTGATTTTATGTATATAGGTTTTATATGTTTTTGTTAGCCATATTTATTCCTTTTGCTATATTATGTGTGTGCGTCGTTTATTTTGCAATGGGAACTTAGTATAAAAGGGAAGCAGCAGGAGCACATGTTTAGCTTAGCTCAAATGTTTGCTGGAGAGTGGAGTTGCTGTTTTGGACTTACCTTTACAGACACAAAGCAAGGATTGTAGACTATCAATATGGATTGTTTATACACTTGTGGACACTTTTCACAGTTGGACTTTTTTCATGTGCTAGTACTTTAACCTCTATCCCCGCCAGCGTTTAAAAAAAAAGTTGTCTGCCAGCGCCAGCATTTTTATGATTTTCACAAAAGTTTAATGCTTTCCAGAAAATGTTCTTCTTTAAATATATAAACATACAATATATTGAATCAAATAACAGACCCTCTGCTTTCAAACAAACAAACAAAAAACATTACATCCTTATTTGTCTTTTTTTATCACCTCTTAAATATGGGTAGGTTTCTTTAAAAAGACCAAATTTTGCACTAATAGTTGCACTTTTGTGAAGGACTTCCGGGTTTTATAAGTTGGGTAAGAGAGCCACCGGGTGGATAATAGCTGAAGTACAGATTGACGGAAAAACTCATCATTGGCAGGGATGTGTTTTCTATTAATTTATTTAATCTTTGTAACTAAGCTGATAGGGCTGATCGTTACAATTTGATCATTGACAATAACAGAAACAAGCGGCATCAGAAATCAATAATAGGGTGATCATACGTGCCATTCTTCTCGGGCGCGTCCTGGCCAGAACTTCGGTGCATTTTCCGGAAGTCGTATTTGTTAACCGCATACGCCATTCAGTTAAAAACATAAGACATAAAATCGTAGTTTCATTCTTACTTTAAAATGTAACAGTTGCTTTTCTGTACTAATAATAATAATCCTCTAAAACGTATGCGGTCAATATATATGACTTCCGGAAGACGAACCTCGAAATCCTGGCCAGGACGCGTCCGAGAAGAATGGCACATATGGTCACCCTAAGCAATAATAATAATAATAATAATAATAACAATCTTTTATTCAGGCTTCTGATTGGCCAACATGGTTTTATAGCGTGTATTGCATTTTTAATGGATTATTTTTTTAAACCATGCTTGTGTCAACAATACAGTATTAGTTTTTTTTAACCAAGGAAAAAAAACTGTAAAAATATCCCAAGTAATTGAAAACCTTTAGATTTTAACAATGTTTTAACTGGGTTCACATTTTAATCATTCAAAAGCATTTATTTCATCTGAATTCTGATGGCCCACGTGTATGGCAGACTATGCATTGGTATTTCGAAAAAAGTAATTTACTGTGAAACTATTTAAAACTGAAATGTATCCAATCAAAACATGACTACAATAAAATTTTTATGTTATTGAGTTTTGAATTTACATTGCTACTATGCATCATCACATTTAATAGTTTTAATCTTAGGAAAATAATATATGCAATTTCACACAATACACAAACAATGCAATATTTCCCAGCAAGCTCTATATATTGTTTCTCAAGAACTAACTTGTCTTTATTTATTTATTTCGGGTGAAAGCAGGGCTTGACGTGAGGATTGAGACAGGGTTACGTCCTCTGCCCCAGTATTTTGTTCACTGGCACAAGTACTCGCAGATGAGACGGGCTGACTGTAGCTTCGTGAGGTCACGTCAGATCCCACACAAACTGAAATTACGTTACCGCTTATTTTAGGGCCAAAGGCTTCCCCGTCCCTTCATCCATCTTAGTTTGATGTTTTATGGCGAGTGGACGAGTCAATACTGCTAAGTTTGCACAATTTCTCTGTTGGATTGGCCACTAAAGAACACATCAGGCTTAGGCTGTATGTGGCTTTGGGCTTGAATGCCATAAAACATGATGTTGGGAGAGTTGGGATACACCCAGAAGGGGATTGACATAAATCTCAAATGCTTGCGGCTTCATGTATATAACGAAAATGAAACAAAAGTAGGCCAGTCCAACAGGGAAATACGTTAAAGCTCTTTGTATTTGTGCATTTGTCACATTATGATTATGAAATCACAGTCTGAGTAATTCTATATTACAGCAAACACCCCTTAAAACATTTCTCTCGGGTGGTTTGATTCATTTTTCTGATACATATTTGTTTTACATTATTTGTTTTTTTAATGCACACATATATAACCAAAATAAGGCCAACAGACTACTCACAAATAGACATGTAAATAAATCTAAAGTATTGTTGTATATTTGTGATCCTGGTCCACAAATTCAATAATAAGGGTTATTTTTTAATTGAGATTTAAACATAGTCTTGAATAAATAAGCTTTCCATTGATGTATGGTTTGTTAGGATATGACAATATTTGGTTGAGATACAACTATTTAAATATCTGGAATCCGAAGGTGTAAAAAATCGAATTATTGAGAAAAGCGCCTTTAAAGCTGTCCAAATGAACTCCCTAGCAACACATATTAGTAATAATAAATACATTTTTTATATATTACGGTAGGATATTTAAAAATTGATCTTTACTAATGCTAATGTTTATTTTTTGTATAAAAATCTATAATTATGACCCATACAATGTATTTTTTGCTTTTGCTAGAAATATACACGTGCAACTTATTATTGGTTTTGTGGTCCAGGGTCACAAATATCATATTATGTCTTTTGCTACCTTATATTGCACCTGTCTTAAAAGTGCACGAGATTTTTTGCTTTTTTACAAAAGTACAATAAATTCATATTTGTAAACATTAGTAAATTAATTAGTTAAAACAAACTTACAATGAGCAATATAGATTCTTTGCATTTATTTATCGTGTTTGCATACCACAAGTAAGCTTTATTTAATATGCAAGGCATAAAATCTTCTGTAGTGTTACTAGCTGTAAAACTTAAGTAACCATGTTAAACTGTCATTCACTTGTTTTAACATTAATGAATTCAACCTCCTATTGCATTTTGTGCCCAGCGAGTGCTTTATTCAGACCACAAGAACTACGTGATCCCCATTACAACTTCAATGTCTTGTTATAGGCGGTTTGTGTATAAAATAAAGATGATGTGTTTGAAACCAACAAACAAACCACTACAGAGGCCTAAATATTTTTTATATAAACCTATCCTCCAACCAATACGATTGTTTTGGACGTTTGTCCATTCCCTCAAATACGACCAACAGGTGCATTTACTAAATTAGCAGCAGGTGAAACTTAATATATGAAATTATACTGGGGAGTAATTTTGCTATGATGACATGTATTGAGACATGATTTTCAACCGCCAGGATTAATTGTATTATATTACACATATGGTTCTTGCACAAACAAATTATTAGGTCGTTGTTCAGTCCTTCCAGAAAATAGCTGAGTTTTTTTGTGATTGTTGTGGGCAAAAATCCTTGATCTTGCGGCACATATTCTTAAAAAATGCAATGAAATATGCAGTATATTTTTCAATTTCTGCTAAGATATATATGACTGGAGGGACTGGTTATTTTTGGAGGTCAGTCTCTTTTCGTACAGTTATCAGCCAATGTTTAAATTATAATTATGGGGGTCCCCTAGCTAAACACCCCCCCCCTCCCCTGTCATTATGGGGTCGCTGTGATTTCACAAAGTAAGATGTGATCCTGGATCAACATTTTTTTTTTTTTGGTCCTGGATTAATGTTTAATCAAAGAAACCCCAAATTACCCATAACTCAAACCCTAACCATTTGTTACCCCTCAAATTAGTGTGAGATAATAGTTTGAGAAGAAGCCCCTAACCCAACCCTAAATCAAACAATCTGTCAATTCCTCCAGAAAACAGAAATTTATTTCAAGCAGAAATCGTTTATTGCGAAATTGGGACAAATAATGGACAGTATCGGGGGACAGAAGGGGTCCATCATAGCTTATAGGAAGTCCAGGACAGCCCAAGCCCACCCCAAATCGAACACTGGTTATAGCCCAAAACCATACAGTTACTGAGTTGTGACGTTTATGTGTAAGAACTTGTATAAAATCTCTTGCTTTACAAATAAAACTGAATTTTAAAGCATGCATTTATGAAATGTAGAATCTACATATCACATGAATACACAATGAAGATGCCTTCAGTCATGTTTAGTTTTGTGTCTGTACTATAGTGCATATAAAATCAATTTTTCTCAACATGGCCTGACTTTATTCACGCTGACGCTTTAGAGTCACACAGCAAGAAGTCCCGCTGTGTTCCGCATGGTGAAATAAACCATTTTATCACTTAGCGCCACATTCGTCCAATACAAGACCGAGCACTTTTCATCTTTTATTAAAGCGTGATACAGTCAATGTGAAACAGTATATTTGAAAGTGCTTGTTATCTTACGAGAAATGCCCTTAAACATTTTTTGTACTCTGTGCTTATCCTTCTCCCCCATTTTGGCAAGCGTTGAAGCTGAGCGAGTTGTGATCTCTTCTGGATTGAAGTCTACCGCCCTCTCTTACTGCCTGCCTGATAGCGCCCAGTGATTCAAATGACCAATTAACTTCCAGACATCTTCAACCCTTCACTCAGGCTTGATGCGTAAAGTGAATCAAAGCCCAGCACAGCCTATCAGTGAAATACAAGACTGTGCCAACGACGGCTATAGGCAATGATTATGATGATGATGAAGTCGAGAGAATCAACCACCCTAAACGCTGCAGTCTTAAAAGGTATAGAAATACAGGTATGTGACTATATCTATATATCGGAAAAAGCAATGGCATCAGCAGCTTTTTACTACCATTAAAGAGTAACTTCTGAGCAGTAACATTTACCTTTCATGCCTTACAGAATCTTCTGTCATCCATACATTTGTCTAAGACAATAATACAGACAAGTCAAGTGTTTTCTTAGATGCATTAAGACTGTACAACAGAGTAGCCAGAGATCTCCAATCTCAATAAAATGGAGATGAAGACTGTAACAGCGGCAGAAGAATTGATCTAGCAGTGCAGTCAGCTACTTAGCCGTGACTGCGTCTGCCGGCCATTGCTGGCAGTAAATTAAGGGGTGGAAACTGTTTCTCTTCTCACGAGAGATCTGCTAAACGCTCTCATGCGAACCTCTGTGATGCCTGATAGATTTAAAGGCGGCCACAAAACCATCAGTGCTCCAACATAATTTACGACGCTAAAAGATAATAACGCAAGAGAGACAGAGAGAGTGTTATGAAAGTCGTTTAGTTAAAAAAGCTGGGGTAATAACATGTCTGTTAGGTACGGAAGTCAATTAGTCTCGAATGCAAGTATATACTCGGAGACGTCAATGACAGGTCAAACTGTATAGCAAATTAAGAAAAAGTCTGACACTAAGAGTACTGTATGTTAACATGACAACAATCCTACTAAAAAGCTAAAACCAGGCTGGAAAACCAGCTACAAACTACCCAACCAGCTTATACTGGTTATTAGCTGGTCTCCCAGCCTGGTTTTTGCTGGTTAAACTGGTGTAGCAAGCTGGTTTTAAAAGGGCTTTTAGCTGGTCAGAATGGGAGACCAGCTGACCCACCAGGCTAGAAGCTTGGCCAGCTTGGCAAATCTGGTTGGCTTATCAAAGCTGGTTAATATGGAAGTAGCTTGTTTAAGATAGTCCTGACAGCCTGGCAGCCTGATCAAGGTGGTGGGTTAGTTGGTCTCCCATCCTGACCCCCTAAAACCAGCTTGCTTAACCAGCTAAAACCAGGCTGGGAGACCAGCTAAACTAGCAAAGCAGCTTTGGTTTGTATTTAAAACAGAAAAGTTTTTCTTTGCTTTTTTCAGGTTTCACATACAAACGACCAGGCTTTAAAGTTGGGCCAGGGCCATTCGGGAATAATCCCCGGCATATATGCTGAAGGTCTTGCTCTGCTCCACGCCAGTGTGACCGCTGGTACTGGGCCGTGTGCACTGACGCAAAGAGACTAACACGTTTTCATTCATTCCTATGGAAGGTAGGCTTCACATTCACGAGTGAAACCGAAATGCATGACTGTGTTTTTACCGCTCATTATGGACGATGCATCAATCGTTTTTGTCACCACACGCTTCATTAATTATTCTATGCAGCCTCGCCTTAAGTCGAACACAACACAGCTTACTCAGAAACTCAAGAAGGCACAGGGTCATTAGACATTAGAAGTGAGAGATAGAGAACAAGAAGAATAAAGGTTTTAGACATCAGGTGCCCAGGTCAGAATAGAAGATTTGAAACGTGTAAAAGGATTCAAGTATGTATAGTCTTATCACCCATATCCTTAAAAAATGCTAACTGTAAAAAACTGAATATAATTTATTGTATATATTTAGTAAAATAATATACTGCAAAAAAAGATTTTCAAGAAAAAAAATCTAAGTATTTTTGTCTTGTTCTCAGTAAAAAATCTAACAATTCTTAATTAAGATGCTTTTTCTTGATGGGCAACACAACCTAAGAAAATAAGTCTAGTTTTTAGACCAAAAATATAACATTTAAGTGATTTTGTACATAAAACAAGCAAAAAATCTGCCAATGGAGTAAGCAAAAAAATCTTGAATATTTTTCTTAAACACTAAATTCAAGAAAAAATCAAGAAAAAATTGCTTACCCCAATGGCAGAAGTTTTTTTTTTTTTTTGCTTGTTTTATGCACAAAATCACTTAAATTTGAAATTTTTGGTCTAAACACTAAACTTATTTTCTTGGGTCGTGTTGCTCATCCAGAAAAAGAATCGTTGCTAATATGTTGTACCTTTTCTTGTTATTTTTTATGAGTTTTTATGCCTATATTTATTTAAGGAGGTTGTATGATTATTGTAACTTCATTTTCTAAAAGTTTGATTAATTGTGCATGATGACAACAACACACTGCAAAAAATGACTTTCTTACTTAGTAGTTTTGTCTTTTTTTCAGTACAAATATCTTAAAATTCTTAAATCAAGATGTATTTTCTTGATTTGCAAAATGACCTTAGAAAATAAGTCTAGTTTTTAGACAAAAAATCAAATTGTAGTTAAAACAAGCAAAAATATCTGCCAATGGATTGAGGAAATTTCTCTTGAATTAAAGTTTCTCACCCCATTGGAAGATATTTTTCCTTGTTTTAACCAAAATTTCACTTAAATTGTATATTTTTTTGTCCACAAATTTTATTTTACCTATTTTCTAAGGTCAGTTTGCTCATCAAGAAAATAAATCTTGATTAAAGAATTTTTCGATATTTGTACTGCAAACAAGACAAAAATACTACGCAAGAAAGTCATTTTTTGCAGTGCAGGGTGTCCGACTCATAGATTTGCAACTTTTATTTCAAGTTCAGGTGCTATTTTGGGTCAATCTCTGGCACAGCTTCAAAGCTGAAACTTAATAAATCCTATCAAAGGTCCAGCATGTCACTGAAACACACCAGTGGCTTTGCTGTCATCAGTATTAAACATGTTACCTCTAGCACCCCCCTCCCCACATAACAAATCCCAATTTATCCCTACAAATGACAATGTTGTTGAAACAATCGCCATTCACATGGATCAGCAAAAATGTCAAACAACACTGTACTAACTGTGCGTTCACACCGCCACTGGCAAGAGCGTCAATAAAAGTTCTGGCTGCCCTGCCAACGACGTTATAGAAAAGGTGTTGTGGACGCTCTGAGGCTCGAATGCATTCTCTGAAATCCTCTCAAGCGGAGGTTTCCGCCTTCCGATTGGTTGCCGCTGAACCGCGTCATAGCTCATTACCATAAAGTTGAGCTGATTTCAACTCTCCTCGACGCTCACACGTAGTGAAAATTAATGACTTCCAGCCACTTTGACGCTCTCGCCGGTGGTGGTGTGAACGCAGAGTAACTGGCTAGTCCAGTAGTTGGCGATATTACACAATGTCGGATGCATGTATGTGCATGACATCACCTTTTTTAGTAAATGGGTGTTTTTGTTGTTTTCATAAACTTGCACTCTAAATCTCGTGTTAAAGGGTATAAACCCGAAACATTCAAAAGTGTTACGGCCCCTTGATGGATTTTAGGTACTCCCATGGGCAGGACTGCTTTATGTTAACCATGACAGTAACAAACACAAAATAATTAGTGGGATCTCTATCAAGCAAACAAATAAAAATGACTTGACTTGGTGTTAGGCATGTGAAGTCGTTCATCCTTTGCTGTAGTGTCAAATGTCAGATTGATTTGTGTTCGGGTGAGTCGATATCTTATTAAGCCAAACGAGGCCGCTTAATTGTCTTTGCATCGTGAATTAATAAAACAATTAACCAGAATCTGTAATATGGTGTTAATGGCTTCATGAGGCATTTGCTTTTACATTACAGCGTGTGACTGATGCAGGTGTCGGGAGCAGAAATTTCCAGATTGATCTTCTATGGATTAATGATTTTACTCTGATTGATGGAAAACAGTTATGTGAAATAAAAAGTGACACTAACAGAAGCTTCTGGTCTTTCTGTGAACCATTAACTCAACAGCTTTACTGCTAATGAGGTTTAAATCAGATATGCTATTAAAAGATCCTTATGAGATTGAGAGTAGTCTAATCACATGGTTTTTAGGAAGCTTAATGACCAAAAGCACACTGGCAAAAAATCATATCTTGTAGATTGTTCAACACTACGGTAAAGACACCCTGGTATGGCAAAATCTTATATATTCAAACAAATGGGTTTACTGATCATAGTTGAATACGGTGTGTCAACAAACATGCCTATAAATATGTCCTCATGAAGATGCCTGGAGATGTGGCATCACTTCTTCACCCTGATATGAGATGGCATCTTCTCGTTTTTTTCACATGCCGTCGGGTTTGGAATAATTCGGATGACGAAACAAGCCTGGGAACATTTTTTTAAAGCTCTGGTAATGAAATCAATTGAATAATAACTCATGTGTATGTTTATGATGTCTCATCTTTTTTTTATGCTGATATCTTTCACACAACTGTTTCATAGATTCAGGATGACATTTACAGTATTCTGTGATACACATGCAAGGGGCGGCTCACAATGAGATCATATTGTGATTCACAAGCAGTCACATGTTGTTTTCCAACATTGCAGAACTAAAAACACCCATGGTTTAGGAAACTGAGAAAAAAGGGAGAATACATAAGTGTCTTGAGAACTACATCATTTTAGTCTCATATTTGTGACCCTGGACCACAAAACCATTCTTAAGTAGCACGGGTATATTTGTAGCTTTAGCCAACATTACATCATATGAATTATCAATGTCAAAATGATCGATTTTTCTTTAATGCCAAAACTTTTAGGCAATTACGTAAAGATCAATTGCAGTTGCTAAGGACTTAATTTGGACAACTTTAAGGCGGTTTTCTCAATATTTTTTTGCATGCTCATACTCCAAATTTTCAAATAATTGCATCTCAGCCAAATATGCTAACAACCCATACATGAATGGAAGGCCTTTTAATTCAGCTTTTAGAAGATCTATAAATCTTAATTTATAAACTGGGTTTGTGGTCCAGGTTCTAGTGTTATTTCCAAGTTTAGGACAAGGCTTGGATAAAAGAGTTAAAATACAAAACTCCAATCTACACAAAATATTAAACTTCTAGTTAGGGGGAAATGTTAAACTTCGATTTTGGGAAAATGCTAAATTTCAAGTTGGGAATAATTTAAACTTTGAGTTAGGGGAAAATCTTCAACTTCGAGTCCCTCCAGAAAAACACGATTATGCGATTGCATGATTTAACACATAATCAGCTGAAGTCCACATATTTAGGCGGGGGATGCATGCTTTCAAATACGCCACATTTTCGTAGCAAAAATCACATATACTGTATCTTAGCAGAAAGTTAAAAAAAATTGCATTTACCTCACACAAGAACAGCCATGTCCCCTGTTGCCATGGGAACGTTATGAATTGACGTGATTATGTGACGCGAACATTATTGAAAAGCTGCAAAAGCTGAAAACAGTTTCCGCAAGTTCCCGCAGTTTTTGCAAGTTCCCAGAATTTTTGCAAGTTCCTGCAATTTCATTGCATAAAATGACATAAATATCCCGCATATTCCATTGATCTTGCAGCACGTTTTCTTAAAAAATGCAAAGTTTTTGCCCGCAACAATCACAAAAAACCTGTGTTTTATGGAAGGACTGTTTAGGAGAAAATGTTTAATTTGGAGTTAGGGGAAAATGTTCAACTTCGAGTTAGGGGAAAATGTTCAACTTCGAGTTAGGGAAAATTTACAAAACTTCATCAACACTTTGATATACCACTTTGTTCTGATGTCTAAAAGGGACCATTAAAGTAAAGTGTAACCCATTTTGGCGCTTTAAGTGAAAAACAATTCAAAATAGTTGTATCATGCTTTATCTTATTTCTATTTATTTTGTCTGATAAAACCCCCTTAAAACCCTTGTCTCCAGTGTCATTTTCTGATCAATAAATGATTGGGCTTCCACTCAGATGTGTTTTTTTTAAATTGCACACTTTCTGGCTCCCTTAATGGTGTGTCATAAAATGTAGATATTTGTCAGTCTTGATGGTTTCCATAAACACACTGATAGTGTATAAAGTTCTGGTGGATCAATTACAGGCTCCTTTCAAACAGTTTGTTTCAATTGAAAAAGCTTAATGTGTATGTGTTAATGTGTACCTGTATAGCACACCGATAGGGGCTGTTTACACTTGGTATTAAGATGTGTTTTCATCGATCGGATCACAAGTGGACGAGAGAGACACATTACGTTTACACCTGGTATTTAAATCCGTCTCTTTTGTCCACTTTTGAACGCTTCTGACCTGAATACTGTGAGGGGGTGGTCTGTGAGACGGTGGGCGAGTCTCTCGGCTGTCATTCAAACGCGAGCGGGAGTAATTATGAGTTTATATGGATGCAAACTAATATTATGTCGAAGTCCGCTGCTTGTTTAGCAAGTAAACATGCTGCACAGTGTTTTGTACGTTTATATGTTGGAGCTTACTCTGAATTTTCAGCGCAATTGATGAAATAGGATCGCGCAACTTTCACGCTTTCAAAACGAAACTACGGAGAACACCAGCAGTTTTATCAATGAAAGGCTAAAAATAGCGCTGTTCACCGTATGTTCACGCCAGAAGTAAAAAAAGACATAAAACTTGTGTTTAATACCTCAGATGAGATAAATGGGCGGGGAGAGAAGGCGGTCGCGTGTGGCTGTTCGAGCACATTCAACCACATTGCGTTCCGCAGCTCCAAAGCGATCCGATCGAAAGTGGTTTCGACTACCTCTGGATGTGGTTGAAAGTGGTCGAAAGTGGACGCGTTCAAAACGTTTTGAACACCGTTTACACCTGGCATTAACGTCGTCCACTTGTGATCCGATCGACGAAAACGCATGTTAATGCCAAGTGTAAACAGCCTCATAGAGAGCATAGATCTAGAAAATAGCATAGAAAGTCAAATTTCTATGATATTTTGTACCTACAGCTCACGTCTATGAGAGTCTTTGTCTGTTTTTATTCATCCACTCAAATATATGGTCAATCTAAAAGCTCAGATTCAAAAGTTCAGCGTAGCATTGAATAAACTCCAGTTGCTGTCATTTAACCTTTTAAGCCAACAGCTTAAAGAGTACAAAGTCTATTATACTGTAGCAACGGCCTGTGTTTTGTAGACAATGACCTTCATCTGACACTGAAGGTCAAATCTTCCTCAGTGTGAAGATCTGAAATCTGCAAATTAAAAAAATTATTTGCAAACAGGCACAACCATGCATTTTTGCACATTCTCAAATGAATAACCTTCACGTCAGTTTACGGATGTATTTCATGCATGCTTAATGCAAAAAAGACGCTAGCAACATCAAACACATTAACACATTGTGCTTTAAACTACCATGACAAACTGTTTTAAGCTCTTTGTACCTTTCTTCTGCCTTCATTGGGGAATAAGATCAGCCATTAAACCAAATTGTCTTATCAAAGTAAACATGAACCTATGACAGTTAGTGTACTGGATTAAAAACAGATTGAGCTAAACATCTTAACAGAATCGTACACAACACAAAGAATCAGTAATGTCGTCCGGGATGTAGAGCTACTAAGTAATTGAACTGCGGGCATTATAACATCCAGATATACAGTACAATAAGTCTCTGAATGCACATTTTAGGCGCGTCTGGATCAGGTGAAAATATAAAGGATGAAAATGACACTGTAATAGATTGAGAGGAGTTGATTGACAGCAATATGAGAATGAGCTGTCAGTGCATGCATTTATTTACAGCGCCCGCGAGGACAGATGCTACTCACGTCATCTTTTGAATGAATGCGATCGACTGTAATTTCATATTCTGATTTTTGTGAATATATAATTATATATCTTATATAATTAATGACTGGTATCACATAAAACACATGCTGTTCTTCAACGTCTATCCACTGACATGGGTTAAAGTTTTGAGGGGAATGGCATTGGTTGTCAGTTTATATTTTCTATCACTTTATCTTGTGATTTTTCATCATCCATGGTTACTATTTATTATTCTAGGTAAGCATTCCATATAGACAAAAAACCCACATTTTCTGGGGTATCCCATGTATATTCAGAAAAATATGCGCACATCCAGAAAAAAACTTGAGGCAGGTGGCCGATCAAACAGAGTACTTCACTGAAAATAAACCAAAATCTGCAAACAAATCTGCTCTCAAAATGTTTTTTTTTTCTTTTTCGTCAAAACTTTTAATAACCATCATTTTCAAAACGATGGTTATTTTGTGGTAACCCTGGTTTTACTACAGTGGTAAACATAAAATTACTTTTCGTAAGAGCAGCCTGGCCTCAGTACAAAACAGCTTTACAATCATATTTATACATGAGTTAAAGTAACGTAATATACGTTAGCAATAAAATTAACTCGATTGAAGCCATCTGTGACCATACATCTTTTAAATTTTATTAAAAAAAGATTAAATACTACTATTACTATGAAGAGGGTACAATGCAATGTTGTGGCCACTGTGGTGACGGAAGTCCCGCCTTCCAGTTTAAAGAACCAATCATCAATCAATAAAGACTGACAAGAAGGAGGGGCTCAATAGAGAGTCGTATGAGATGCTTGCCAACCTGTGCGCATTAGCAGTAGCGAAAGCAACCTCGAAAAACGTGTTTTTAAGCCAGGGCACGATTATCCATAGACCGGATTTGGCCACCAGACAGTGGGACGCCAGAATATGGGGGGCACCAAGGGCTCAAGACTGCGCCTAAATGGATCGAGTTTTTGAGAGAACCCAAGCTTAATTTTTTACAAGTACTTGTGCATGTGCGAGACACCCGTGACAAAAAAAAAACCCAGAATGCGCAACCCGGTTTTTACTGCTCATTTGCATGACACATCAATCGTTTTATGTCACCATCCGCTCAATTAATCTACCGATGGGTCTACGCAGCCCCGTGTAAAGTGTCAACACACCTCACATCTCACTCAAAACCGTGACAAGACGTGGGGGCAATTAGACGTTGCAGAAATGAGAGATAGAGAGAGCGGGAGAACTTCTAGTCTAGATGAGGAATAAAGGTCTTAGACATCAGGTGCCAACGTCAGGAAAACTGCATAGAAGACGAGAAACGTGTAAAGGATGTACAGTATGCCACTCATCTCATTACAATATGCTAACTGGATAACACTGGGCATATCTGAGTGTATAGATAAATAAAATACAAATAGAGTTAATAAAATAATGCATACCAGCCATAAAACATTGTATTTACTAACTGCTGACCTAAGATCAGCATAGGGAATCTATGTGGCTAATTTAAAAGAATATCTTTATTTTTGAAGTATTTTTCAGAAATAGATTTTCTTTTGGGGAGGGGTGTAAATAATTGCACTGGAGGCTAGCAAATTCTCAACTAATTTTTTGTTTGTCAACAAATGTTTAGTATGCGTTCCTTGGCCTTATTTCAGCACCTTTTAAAATATATATTTTTTATTAACCATGCATAAACATCATTTCCGTAAAAATACAACCCCAAAACAGAAAAAGTTGGGACACTGTGGAAATTGTGAGTAAAAAAGGAATGGAATAATTTACAAATCTCATAAACTTATATTTTATTCACAGTAGAATATAGATAACGTATCAAATGTTGAAAGTGAGATATTTTGAAATGTCATGCCAAATATTGGCTCATTTTGGATTTCATGAGAGCTACACATTCCAAAAAAAGTTGGGACAGGTAGCAATAAGAGGCCAGAAAAGTTAAATGTACAAATAAGGAACAGTTGAAAGACCAATTTGCAACTTATTAGGTCAATTGGCAACATGATTGGGTATAAAAAAGCCTCTCAGATTGGCAGTGTCTCTCAGAGGTCAAGATGGGCAGAGAATCACCAATTCTCCCAATGCTGCGGCGAAAAATAGTTTTCTGAGTTTCTCAGAGAAAAATTGCAATGAGATTGAAGTTATCATTATCTACGGCGCATAATATCATTCAAAGATTCAGAGAATCTGGAACAATCAAGACCGGAAAACCATACCGGATGCCTGTGATCTTCGGGCTCTTAGATGGCACTGCATCACATACAGGAATGCTACTGTAATGGAAATCACAACATGGGCTCTGGAATACTTCCAGAACACATTGTCAGTGAACACAATCCACCGTGTCATTCGCTGTTGCCAGCTAAAACTCTGTAGGTCAAAAAAGAAGCCATATCTAAACATGATCCAGAAGCACAGGCGTTTTCCCTGGGCAAGGCTCATTTAAAATGGACTTTGGCAAAGTGGAAAACTGTTCTGTGGTCCAACGAATCAAAATTGGAAGTTCTTTTTGAAAAACTGGGATGCCATTTCATCCGGACTAAAGAGGACAATGACAACCCAAGTTGTTATTAGCGCTCTTTTCAGAAGCCTGCATCTCTGATGGTTTGGGGTTGCATGAGTGCGTGTGGCATGGTCAGCTTACACATCTGGAAAGGCACCATCAATGCTGAAAGGTTTATCCAAGTTCTAGATACATATGATCCCATTCAGACGTCGTCTCTTTCAGGGAAGACCTTGCATTTTCCAACATGACAATGCCAGACCACATAGTGCATCAATTACAACATCAAGACTGCATAGAAGAAGGATCTGAGTACTGAAATGGCCAGCCTGCAGTCCAGATCTTTCACCCAAAGAAAAGATTTGGTGCATCATAAAGCGAAAGATGCGACAAAGAAGACCTAAGACAGTTGAGCAACTCGAAGTCTGTATTAGACAAGAATAGGACAACATTCCCATTCCTAAACATTGGTCCTCCTCCAGCTGTTCCTTTATATGCACATTTAACTTTTCTGGCCTCTTATTGCTACCTGTCCCAACTTTTTTTGGAATGTGTAGCTCTCATGAAATCCAAAATGAGCCAATATTTGGCATGACATTTCAAAATATCTCACTTTCAACATTTGATACGTTATCTATATTCTACTGTGAATAAAATATAAGTTTATGAGATTTGTAAATTATTCCATTCCTTTTTTACTCACAATTTCTACAGTGTCCCAACTTTTTCTGTTTTGGGGTTGTACAAACCTCACATATAATGTAGCACAGCTTGTGCTGAATACAGTGCTATTGGCCACTAGTATATAAAAGCATTCAACTTTTGATGTTGTAAAGTGAGTTTTATTATAAATCCCTTCATTTGTTGTGTTTTGATGGTGTGCTAAGCTAACGTACTAGCTGTTCTGTAAACACCTGCTGTCTTGGAGATACGAGATATGTTTTAAGGAATATTTTTGACTGCTAAAGCTTCTTTTAGGTAAGTTTCGTTTGTAAGAAAGGCATTTGATACAAACAAAGTGAATTGAGACTTTTGATCAAAGAAAGGAGGGATTAAAACACTGAATCAAAATTTGTGAGTAATGAATTAAATTAATAAAAGAATAAACATTTAAACAGCCATATCCCGGATTAAGAGTTGTTAATGAGTCATCTGGATGCTTATATTTAACGGGTCTGTCTGACGGAAAACAATACGACATAAATTTAAAGGATGCTAAACAAACATATTTTCTCTAAAAACATTTATTTATTTCATAAAAATGTGTTATATATGTTTTGTGGAATTATTAAAAATGTAAGCTCTTTATAACAACTTTTTTTCCAATTTTGACTTCTTAATAAACTTGTGTGTGTTTTCAAATGACACCAAACTTATGCTAAATGTGCAAAGGCTTCATAAACTCTATCTATTTTAGTTTGTCTTTGACATTTTTGGGGGTTTCAAAGGCAAGGATTCAGGTTAACAGGTTAAGCAACAGAAAAAACGACCAAATGTAAGAGCATTTCAAAACCTCTGCCAGTATCCCAGATTGGTCCGACCCCAGAGGGTTAAGGTGTAAAAGTTAGCCCAGACAAGACTTTTAAAATATTTGGGGCCCCCGCACTTCAAATGTGGTCACCCTATGAAACTACATTGTGTTAATCCGTTTTAAGCACAATTTGAGTTCGAGAAACAATAATTATGGTACAGTCGATGTTGTTGGTCAGAAATATGTAATTTAATTCTGATTTTAGAAAAATTGGTCTTTCCGTACTGCAACTACTGCGACTAAAGAGACTCACTATATCATCACACTGCCCAGCCTACCGTTTTGTTGTTACAAATGTATTGTACAACGGATCTTTTCTGTGTAATAAAAAACAAAATTTGACTAACTTCCCAATAGTCCTAATAGACTTATTGACCGAACTGACTGAGAACCCAGACTCATTGAATCTGATGGTCCTGCTCAGTGGAACAGCACAGGGATGTTTGGGAACGTGTAAATACTACAATTAATTGAAATTTCCATCCTATTCTCCGTGGATGATGCTGTTTTGTCATCATCATAGTGATTTATGTTCCCTTCGGCAACCCTGCTCATTTCAAGCCAATTCTCTCTCCCGGCAAATGCAAAAGAGAAGATATTTAGTTGCACTGCAATGTATTTAACCAGACAGAAATCACCTGGAAATGACAAATAAATGACACCTTAGCAACACTTTAGCTAAGAGCATCCTGGAAACCAACCAGACACCCTAAAGTAAAACACCCAAAACACTTACATTGAAGAAACACCTGCACCTGTAGTTTAATTGGTATGGCATTGATTTAACAACACAGAAGTCATGGGTTTGATCCCCGGGTACACAAGTACTGATAAGATATGCAAAGACTGAATACACTGTAAGCTGCTTTGGATAAAAGTGTCAAATGCCTTCAGTAAATGTGAATGTAATTGTTTATTTGAGTCTACAGTAGAGGTCTTCTCAAGTGCAAAGAAACGGACCCGACCCGAAATGACCCGAATCACTTTTTACCCAATTTCTACGAGCATAAATATTTTTTTTAAAGAAAGACCCGACCCAAAAATGAGAAAATTAGTCCTGAGGCCAACCTGTACCAGTGGCATTTTTTTACCAGACTGGACCCGAATGTAAACGGCACTGACGTGTGTGCAGTCTGTAGCCCCGCATGCACCAGTCAGACAGAAAAAAGAAATAAAGTTGAATTTATTGATGAGCTTTAAAAGCATTGAGTACACATACAGTATGCCATTTAAACACAAACATTGCCCTGAACAGCAATTCGTCAAAATAAAAGAGTCATTCAAAAACAGCGGAAACCCCGGATGTCAGATGAGATGAGTGTTGTCTTTAATGTAGTGTACTTCATCAAAACATAAGCACTGTAAACATGACAGAGGTCTTTCAATGCAACTCAAATTATAATCTTCAAAATACATTATACTACTGCAGTCTACTGCAGTCACACAATGTGCCACAGGGCCCCAAAATAAAATATACAATGCACGACCAGACAAGCTCTTGGTTCTCTTGAGTGCACAAAACACCTACATCACCTTTATATGAATCTGTATGATTTATAGATGTTGTCTAACAAATATGATTTAATCTACTTTACCTGGTGTCTCTCTTTTACTCAACATCACCGTCTTTATTAAACATGTTTGGGGAGTAAAGAATTGCATATCCACATCAGTAAGACAACATGTATTATAGTTACATATCAAACAGCTTTCCTATCCTCTTGAAAGCGCATTCATATTACACCCACACACAGGATGCACTTTAACATTTAGTATGCATAATTAAAGCCAGGCCTCAAATGAATATATAAAACAAACACTTAATGCACATCCCCTCTCGTCGAGTAGAGCTGTCTTTGACAATGCTAATTGCCTGGCATATGTACCCATCGCTGGCCTTTCTATTCATTTCAGATAGCTTGTTTTTTTCACGGTTATGCGGTATTGATGGGTCTTTAGGGATAAAATGAACTGCTGGAAAAAGGCAAACATCAGTGTTGGTAGTTATGGAAACATGGTATAAAATGAGCTCATGCTGGAACGTCAAATAATGAATGGTATTAAGATCTACTATAGCCACATAGTGGAGCTCTATGTCTTCATAGAAAAAGCATGATATCTGAATGGAGAATGTGCAACCTGCACACAAATCACATTAAAACTTTTATGCGTTATTTTTTATATCGAACATAATATAAAAAACAAGCAGAAATCCATTCCTGTTTCTGCCGTGTGCACTGTGTTAGTAAAGCAAAGGTTGTGGGTTTAATTACCAGAGAACATACGCAAAAAAATGCATACGTGTATTTACACTGTAAAGAACTGTAAATTGCTTTGGATTGAGGTGGCCGCCAAATGCATAAATATAAATGTAAGCAAGCTAGCTATATTTTTAGCAAATATTAATTGAAACGATGGCCTGCTCCTCACACGCAGCTACAGTATAATATAGTTTCAGAAGACACGATGTATTGTGTGTTATTTTCTTGTTACATTTTTTACATTACTTTAGTAAATGGAAGAAGGGACTGCCTATTATCAGATAAACCAAAATCTGGATGCAGCTGTTTGCACACATGCAGAAATCTGATTTATGTCAGACATTTGTCAAACAAAAAAGACAATTGGTTGACAGTTTAAATGTTGACTGTATGAATCTTATCAAAATGTGCACAAATCTTAGAGAACAAATAAACAAGAATCAGAAATCAAATAGCAAAACCACGGTTTTGTGAAAAAAAATCTCTGTTTTTCTGTTTTTCTTACTTTTTAAACTTAGCCCATCTTATCTTGTTGCCCTTATTAAAGTAGATTTACAATATGGCTACGGATCATATTTTTCCTAGGAACACAAATGTCACTTTGGCCATTTGAATGTTTTCAGGTCTGATAAGGCTTCATTTATTGCTGTAGGTATTTAATCTGGTGCCTGATTAAGAACATCTGCTTGATAAATGACTTGCATAAAATTAACAGTGAAGGAACACATCGATAAACGCAGGAGAGAGAGAGAGAGAGAGAGAGAGAGAGAGAGAGAGAGAGAGAGAGAAAGAAAGAAAGAGAGAGAGAGGATACTGCTCCAACGGGAACCATATTTTCTCATAAAATATTTGCTCTATATAAGACCAAAAGAAATTTTTTTACAGATACGAAGGAAGAAATAAAAAGGCAAAGTCATTGAAATACATGCATACCCCAACTAGTAGGTAATTTACAAAATATCTTCATATAACAGGAGGATCTTTACTAAATATCCTGATTTTTGGCATTATAAAAATCAATAATTTTGACCTATACAATGTATTGTTGGCTATTTCTACAAATATAGGCTACCCATGTGATTTATGACTGCCTTTGTGGTCCAGGATCATTCATACAAAGAAATCAGAACATTTAAGTACACAAGTTGAGTCATAATAAGTAAAGTAAAATTACTTTTAAATTTAAATTATAAACAATATATTTTAAAATATATTTTTCAGAAAAACTTTTGCCCCTGCTCTCCCCTACCCAAAATCTTTAAAATGATGTATGATTTGTAAAAATCTGACAAAACATGACAGAACTACACTGTTTAAAGTTGACGGAGTCGGCAATGTTAATTTTGAGAAAAATCCAAGAATTTTTTAAGGTTCAAAAAAAATATTACCACATTCATACCTTAAAATCACTGGTCACACACAAATCCAAAAACAACATTAATATATGTCAAACTTTTTTCTTTCTTGTATTGATTGATTGACACCTTTAAGATCTACTGTAGTGCAATGATCTAATATAATCTTACACATCAGATATTTTTTTCTCCAACGATTGATCAAACATTCACTTAATACATAACATATTATATCTGCATGAATAAAAACATATATTTTTAAACCTGTAATTTTGTGTAGATGTGTATATATGTGTGTCGGACACTCGCGCATCTATGAGCACGTGCTTCAGATGTTTAAGTCATTTTAGATGAACATTGGATTCGCTAGAAGAGGGCTTAATGTTCTTATTTTAATGAAAACCTCCAACTTATTTAGAAAGCATGGGTCACATTTAATGTCTAAGGCTGTGTCTCAATTTATTAAACTTAAGGCTAAACCAAGGGTCAAGCAGAAATTGGGTGTTGCGCTAGTTGCATGTTAATAAAATTAGTGGCGTTAAAATGAATTTGTGTTAATGTATTGTTAACATGTTATTAAAGGGTTGTAAATGCATTATTAACGCATTGATTTTGACAGCCCTGGTAATAATACATATTAAACAATTAAAGGGGAATTCGTGACCTGCATTGTACTCCCATATACTATATATAAAACAAAGGAGTATATATTGTAACACCGACCAGCATTAAGTTCATTCTGTCAAAGATCCATAAACCATGAACCAAGTTTGCACATCTGCTGTACAAACAGGCTACAGTTTGAATTTCATGGCGGGACATTTAATGCATAACAACAGATAAGTAGGAGATGTCAGTAGGAAAATACTAAATATATATTAAAAAATGATAGAAAAACAGTGCAAGCACTAATTTCATCGCCAACGAGACGAGACGCTTGTGGAGTGCGCCGACCGCCGAGATAAAACAAACACGATAGGCACCCACCACTGACAGAATGATCTTACAAAACAATTCCAGCCTCACAGCAAGAGGGGAAACTCTGTGGATAATTGCACAGAGGACATGCAATTTTCGAGCGAAATCAAACAATGTTTGGACAATACGGAGTATTAAAAGCCACATCAAAGCCATTCAGTTAAGTGACACAAATACACACAAGCGTTATGAGCAAGATTTTAATCGCGGCTTATAGTTTACAGCGAACAACTTTCTCTCGAGACTACTCCAAGTCAAGTTTAAACAAAACACCATCAAAGCGCTCTATGAACCATGTTCTGGCATTACATTGCAATGTGACAGCAATTTGCATGATGTGTTTTTAAAGGGATCAGTGACGAGAGACCTATTACAAGTATAGATACTGCGTGTAACACCACAGAATAATGCTAGCCGCTAGCTAGCGAGTTTTTCTCTTGTTTACCCCCCGAGCGCTCAAAATGGAGGCTGAAGTGATCTTGTGGAGGACCTTTGCCACAGTTGCACGCCGTGCTGGCAGGCACAATTAACACGTGATCGCACATTAACACTCGCAACAGATGCTGTCAAGGAGATTCAAACTAATTCCTGTCCTATGTAACAATGGGATATAATTGTGGTGACCTAACACCCTCAACCTTTTTCATTCACTATTATCTCTCTGTTGTATTGCATACTTCATGCTACACCGCTGGGATTTTAAATGCGAGCTGTTTTGTATGCAGGCTCTTAAAACTGCTGTGCCTGCAAATGATGCATAAATGTACCAGCTATAAATATACACATTTGTGTTTTTCATTATTTGAATGGAGTCTCTACATTAGGATGTTCGGGTTGAAATAATTGCTGACGTTTAGCATGTAAGATTAGAAACACCTGACTGTTTGAGGAATATCAATGTAGCCTTTACTCATTACTGAGGGTTTCTTCTCATAATAATTTCTGTCACATACACTAAATCCTTTGTAAATATTTGATATTCATTTTTTGGCTTTACTTTTTGTTTAAATAACACTGTCTGGTTAGATCACCGAGTCAAATAGTGGAGTCATAAAATAGGTTTAAATCAAAGACCAAAATAAACCCGACAAATTCTCACTATAGTACCTACAATATATATATTTTTAATAACATTTTATCTTTAGACACATTTATTATAGAAACAGCCATGAGGAAACAGGAAGTTGTGGGGCAGAGGGGAGGACAAACCAGGACTGCAATTTAATATGGCCTAGTATGTCCCGCTTTGTCCAGCTACTTGAAAATTAGCATAGCAAAATAAATGTACTTCTCATGTGTCTCAAATATTTCTCAACTAAAATTTAAGAAGAGATCTCAACAATAACCTGAACTCAGATTTGTCAAGTCTGCAAAGACACTTTTGTTGGAAATCTCCAAGAATCCCCAGTTCCACCACATCCCAAAGATGCTCTATTGGGTTGAGAACTGGTGACTGTGGGGGGCATTTTAGAACAGTGAACTCATTTTCATGTTCAAGAAACCAATTTGAAATGATTCGAGCTTTGTGACATGGTGCATTATCCTGCTGAAAGTAGCCATCAGAGGATGGGTACATGGTGGTCATAAAGTAATGGACATGGTCAGAAACAATGCTCAGGTAGGCTGTAGCATTTAAACGATGCCCAATTGGCACTAAGGTGCCTAAAGTGTGCCAAGAAAACATCCCCCACACCATTACACCACCAACAACAACCTGCACAGTGGTAACAAGGCATGATGGATCCATGTTCTCATTCTGTTTACGCAAAATTCTGACTCTACCATCTGAATGGTTTAACAGAAACCGAGACTCATCAGACCAGGCAACATTTTTCAGTCTTCAACTGTCCAATTTTGGTGAGCTTGTGGAAATTGTAGTGTTTTTTTTCCTATTTGTAGTGGAGATGAGTGGTACCAGTGGAGTCTTCTTCTGTTGAAGCCCATCCGCCTCAAGGTTGTGCGTGTTGTGGCTTCACAAATGCTTTGCTGCATACCTCGGTTGTAACGAGTGGTTATTTCAGTCAAAGTTGCTCTTCTATCAGCTTGAATCAGTCGGCCCATTCTCCTCTGACCTCTAGAATCAACAAGGCATTTTTGCACACAGGACTGCCGCATACTGGATGTTTTTCCCTTTTCACACCATTCTTTGTAAACCCTAGAAATGTAAATCCCAGTAACTGAGCAGATTGTGAAATACTCAGATCTGCCGTCTGGCACCAATAACCATGCCACGCTCAAAATTGCTTAAATCACCTTTCTTTCCCATTCTGACATACAGTTTGGAGTTCAGGGGATTGTCTTGACCAGGACCACACCCCTAAATGCATTGAAGCAACTGCCAAGATATTGGTTGATTAGATAATTGCATTAATGAGAAATTGAACAAATGTGCCTAATAATGCTTTAGTTGAGTGTATAAACTACAATTAAAACTTGCTTTTCACCACGGGGGACTTTTAAAGAAACACATACGAGAATTCCACCAAATCTTTGGAGTTATTAAAGAGCAATAAAATACAGAAGTGAAATCCCCAAAAAACAAAAAAAATGGACTACTACTAAACTCAATACTGATATCACTGACCATCTGGCTTTGTATTACTTACATGCCACATAAATGGCACAGCGTCTTGGCACAATCAAATACATTTATGCAGATGTTCATGCAGAATCCATTGTTATTTTACACATTCATCTTTATTCTCTTGTGAGATGAAGAACAGATGTAAAACATGAAATCCTTTTCAAATTAATTTGCACAGCAAGTATTTAAATGAATTTTGAGGTGCATCGTGGCTCAGCACCATTTCAAAGATTTTAAGGAAACAAAAGTTCTGTTTTGCCACTAAGAGACCTTTGAGTTATTGCTTTTGTGGAAATCATTTTTTATGGTGTTACACCAATTACACAACAAGAATGTGTTTACTAGACATGGTGTTAATCTTTAATATACAGGGATATGTGCAGCAGAACAGTAGTCCAATGAGATTTCACAATGGATAATGCAAGGGGCAGAAAATCATAAAGTTTACAATAAAATCAGCTTGGATTCCGAGTACATGACCAAACGCAGGAGGTACAGTGGAACATTTGGGGAGCCACTATAATAAAAACAAACATAATCTACCACCACACTAAAACACAACAAAAGCACCATTTCTTTTTCCATATGGATGATGTTTTCAAAGAGCCTTCCTTAATGCTCTCTCATTTGTATCTCTTTGAATAAAAGCGTCTCCTAAATGTAAATGTGATCTCATGGAGTAAGATGTCTGATGTTGGGATGGAAATGGTGAGGTCAGGTAGGCTATTGGGTTGTTGGAAATTTGATTTATAAGCAAATGAAGTATTGATTTAGTCCAGTGAATGGAAGTCTTTTTAAATGTATAGACCTAGCGAGATTCATGTACCATAAAGAATACATACAGTAACATGATGTTCAAATGTTGTCTGCATGGCTCTACCATCGCAGCTTTCCTTGGTGTGTTTTGTGATATCACTAGCTGTGTTTACATTATTCTTCAAATTGCGCAAATTGACCAATCTGGCCAATGGAAACACTTGAAGATGAACATTAGTTGAAGATGACACAGTACTAAAACAGTACCTCTCAGAAACACCTCATACCTGTCTGCTCCCAAGTATAATATGCTTTTCTTGCCAAAAATGTTTGGATAACACTCTTACATCTCCTTTGATTTAAAATAATGTATAAACTCCATGAAACACCTCACGTATTGCTGCTCCAAAGTATAAGGGACTTCCCTTGGCATTAATGCTTGGATACCCATACAGCAAAAAATATATTTACGTTTTAAATATATGCTAAAAACATTTTGTAGAAAGTAATGCTTAAATAAATCTATTTTTGCATTTGAAAATATATTTTGTTTTAACCTTTATATTTTAACATTTATTTCAAAATGTATTTCAGGGGCAACAAATACATGTCTGATTAACAACTCATACAGCAAAAAATATATGTTGCATGGCAAAAATATAGACGGTTTCAGCGGACGCACGTGATACACTTCTGGATCCGAAATTTACTTCCGGTTTCGTTTTTTTAATGGTCTGACTAGTTGCTAAACTGATCTCTTGAACAAATGCCTCGTCGAAAATAACAACATTTTTTGTTTCCTAGGAAATCTTTGTGTTGTTTTTTTGCTTGTTATATAAATGAACTACGTTTAAATTACTTTGTTGTTATTTAGTATTAGCAAAGTTTACCGAAAGTTACGTGTGGACCGCGACAGCCGCTTGTTTATGTTGTTACTGCTGAAACCTGAAAGTTTGTATAAATATAAAATTATAAGTATATTTTAGCAGTTAAAAATAGAATTATTTTAATCTTTTTAAAACTATTATGTTTACAAGTTTGTAAAAAAGTTTTTTCTTCCAATGCAGCATGAATTTAATCTATTTATTTTTTTGTATATTTTAAAATATGCAAAAAACAGACAAAAAATATACAGGTGAAAAATTTGTAAACATATTTCAAACTATTTTTCATTTTAGCCATTTTTTTGTATATATATATATATATATATATATATATATATATATATATATATATATATATATATATATATATATATATATGCAGTAAATGTGATATTAGAATGTCTGTTGAATGACTTATCATGAGAGGAAAACTACACTATACGTTTCAGGGGCAACAAATACATTTCTAATTAACAACTCATACATCAAAAAATATATGTTGCATGGCAAAAATATAAAATTATAAGTATATTTTAGCAGTAAAAAATATACTTATTTTAATCTTTTTAAAACTATTATGTTTACAAGTTTGTAAAAAAGTTTTTTTCTTCCAATGCAGCATGAATTTAATCTATTTTTTTTATATATTTTAAAATATGCAAAAAATATACAGGTGAAAAATGTGTAAACATATTTTAAACTATTTTTCATTTTAGACATTTTTTTGTATATATATATATATATATATATATATATATATATATATATATATATATATATATATATATATATATGCAGTAAATGTGATATTAGAATGTCTGTCGAATGAAAACTACACTATACCTTTTAGTCACATATCATCATTCAGTGGAAACGCCATCATTTTACAAAAGTTTTTTATCGACATTTTGAAATAAAAAGGTTTGTGCAAACAGATTTACGTGTATTTAGTATGTACAAATCCCAACAGTTTAGTTCAAAAACAGCTGTATGGTTTTACCTAAAAACACATGGGTAATTTTTCACAGCATTTGCATTTTCCTCCTCTGACCCCAATTAACATTGTTTAAAGAAAAAAAAATCCCTTGATATGAACAGGCATATTTTACAGGCTTTAAAGAGTAAGTAATTCATATACAGTGAGGCAGAGCTCTCCAGTAACAGACTAAGAGTGAAGGCTAATATGTTAAATAAGGCCAGTACTCAGGGTTAACTAATTTCTCACTGTTAAACCTTTACTTTCGACCTCCCAGCCCCTGGATGCTCAACAGACGCATTCACTATTCATGTTAAATTTGCATATAATCACTGCCTTTTCAGAGTCTTCATGTACTTGGATGTTCAAAGCTATGTTGGTGATAACATAATAGACAGACCCAATATGAAAGAGCTCACAAATAAAAGCTCACATCTCAATTGTTCCTTCTAGACAGCGGCAGGCAGAGCCGGCCCTAGACCTTTGGGGGCCCTAAGCAAAATTTGGTCGGAGGCCCCTTTGACCGTTTTAAGTAAGGCCTAAAGAAAAGCAATGACTACCTTATAACTATACTGCACATATTATATCTACTATGTTATTTTTTTTAAATATGTCTATTAAATTATGTTTTAATTATTCTATGTATATTGTATGTTAATGATCTTTTTTACATTGCTGGTCCTGAGTACGTATTTCGTTCTTATGTGGCAACATGTAGCCTACAGAATGACAATAAAAGACCTTGGGGTGGTCCCGGACAGGAAATATCTTAAGACAGGACTCGGCCTTAGTTTAATTAGAAAACATAACTAGTTTTAACAAAAATGCCTTACTAAAAACATTACTTGTGTGGATTTTGAGGCAAAACAAAGGGCACTGGTGTATTTTAAGATATGTCAGTGCAAGCTCTTTTTCAGTTTGGACAGGTCTTAGCCTTCTTTTATTTTAGTTTAGGACTAGTTTAATTCCTGTCAGGGAAACTGCCCCCCTTGAGTTCTTGATTTGAGTTCCATGTTTGATGTCTAACAGAAAAATATGATACCACTGACTGAACTGAATGGCAGTGCAGTGCAACAAACACACACTGATGAACTTGCTGAATAAAAAGACTTTTCACTGACCATCAAAGAAACATTTTTAATTGACACCAGAGTTTAAGAGGCACAAACAACAGCCTATGCATAATTTAAACGAAATAGAGTAAATAGAATAACATTTAAATAAAATATTATATAAAATAATAAATAGAACACTTAAATGTTTAAATTTTTCAAATAAACAAAATTAACAATACTATCTAAAACATCACAAACAAGGTTAATAGTACCTAACATTCGCCTCACTATATATTATCCCTTATGTAAATAGCATAACAAAAGTTAATAGGCTTGTTTGAGATGAGCTAAATCTGACACAAACATAGGTTTGTGGATAATAACAATTAACTTGCAAATAATATTAATAATTGAAGATGAACAATTAACATTGCATTCATAACATTAATCTAACAAAGCTGACTACTGTATGTCATATGCATTGCTATAGTTTAAATATTAAACACTGAACAGTGACATTATACACTTTTGCAAAGGCTAGCAGGTGGTTTAACAATGGTGCGCTGTCTGGACATGTACCACGCATATGCGCATGAGTTTGTTTACTCTTACACATAAAACACTTTAAATTCAGACGTTTAACAATATAATTACACTAATGACATACATATGTAGAAATGACAATGGCATACGTGAAATATAAGCGTAACAGAATTTATTTACCACGTTAAACCGTTTAAATATTAATTATTAAGCTTATATACCAATTTACGTTATGATGGCAAATATAAGAAAGAGAAGTCAAACAGAACACAGGTTTGGTCATTACCGAAGTCAAATTAGATCCACTTACTTCGCATTTACGCACAAACACACATAACATTAAAGAAATTGTCCTTAAAGCAAAAGCAAAAGTTTGCGTCTGTATCAGCGATCAGGCTCAACTCAACCTTGCCTTCTGTGGGCGGGATGCTCGCCTGCACATAGATCGTGGGCACTGATTGGCTGCTGCGCTGGATGTTGTGTGTCAATCAATCTCAGCAAGAAAGAGATCTTATTTATTAGCGAACTTTCATAATAACTATAATAACAAGTAACAGCCTTTTTAACATTGCCATAATAATAAATAATGAATATTTATATTTATTTTATGTTACTTTTGATGAATGATTTTTTTCAACCACTAGCTAAGTGACTTTAGGGGGCCCTCTGCTGGCCACGAGGCCCTTTGCAATTGCAAGGGTCGTTTAGTGGCTGGGCCGGCTCTGGCGGCAGGATTACACGAGTTTTGCTGAAGCCTCCTGCTTCTAACCATAGTAATCTAACCAGTGTCAGTCCAACTCGAGACCATCACCAGAGATCAAGTGTCGAGTCTGAGTCAAGACTTTAGCTTTATCTGGACTAGGTCTCGACACTGAATATCTGGTCTAGACTCGAGTCTGTATTCACAAAGGAATTTGATACTCGTTTTACAATCGTCGTCCGTGCACTTTGAGGAGTTTGCTGGAAAATCGACGTGATGTTTAAAGGATTCGTTATTTCTGAATGGCTTTAGGCCGGGATTAAGCGTATTTGAAGCAAATGTATTGGATGAACATATAAATACATGCTGTGAGCATTCATTTAACATAATTATCTTGTTGTTGAGTTCATCATATATTTTATACTGAAAAACATTGCAACTTTTGTTTAACATTACTGTTTAAAAAAAAAAAAACTAGAATATTAAAGTGAAAAAGCAACTTTATTTCCTTAAAAAATTATTGCAGGTAAACAAAGACTTTGACCTAATAAGTCGATATTTACCATGCTGAGCACGGCTGGTATGTAAACCTTTGAATTATTTTCTTTGGCCATAACTCTGTGTGGCATCCAGACAAAACAAAATGTCACAACTAGTTTAGCTGAGGTGCAGACGCAGGTTAAGTGTCCCGCTCAAGGGCAAAACGGCAAAGCCCAAACAAAGAGCAACAAAGCCCTGCTACCCACCTTACATTCAAACCAATTTTGTTTGCTATGGTTACAGATGACCTTTAGAAACATTTAGTTTGCACATTCAGTGAGAAATAACTAGCTATTAATTTGGAAAATGGGCACCTCTGAAGCAAGCAAATGAAACATGTGGGCATTGTTGCATGTGAATTGTAGCCAAACCAGTGGCACAATGTTGGCGAGGCCCTTGAATATAATTTGAATGCATAAGCAGATCATTGGACAAGAGAAAGAAGCCAAGTTTTTAACTCGTATTCCTGTGAGAATGAGCCTAATAAACCACCCCTACAGTATGTCACTTCTGTTTTGCTATTACCTACTGCATGTCCACCAAAGTGGTATACAAATTTGAACATGATAGGGACTAAAAATACCTGATGAAGACCTGTCAGGTCAAAATGTTGCATTTATTCTAACATTAATTAAAATCATGTTGGATCATTTTTTAAGTGTGTGAGACAAAAGATGTATCATATAGATGGTGTGAATTAAGACAAAATCTCTACAGCAGTTCTAAGGACCCAACGGTTCTGGCCAGCGAGAAGACCGCACTGAGCACCATATGGTTTCTTCTGGAAGTGCTGAGGATGCAGGTGAGGAAGAATTTTCAACACAGCTTTAGAGGACCAGACAGACGCGGGACTTCATTTATATTCTGAGCTGATCAGATTCAGAGCAAATGAGCAGGACAGCCTGCTGCGTGCACACCAGCTCTTCAATTACACAGGAGAGAGAGAGAGAGAGATAAAGAGAGAGAGAGAGATAGTAAAGAAAGTGAGGGTGGTTAATGATGAGACTATAATGATTAGTTGGGTGCAGTGGGTGTAGCGAGCACTTGTTGTTACATCCTGTTGCTTCAAGCAGCTGGGAGGTTTGACCTTAAAGGGGTCATATGACGTGATTTTGAAAGCTGTTTGTGCATAGAGTAGATCAGTAAAGCCCAAAGAGATATACTTTCTAAAAGTAAAGGCTCATCCACATCTTATTCAAACACACCTCCACATATCTACATCACTGTTGGAGAATTTGCATAGCACCGCCCACATGTATTAGCAAAATAAGAAGGAGTACCTTTTTATTGTTGCCGCAGATGCCGCCGTTTTGTGGAGGCGCTGTGCTTTGTGAGCTGATATTTCAGCCTGATCTCATGAGAAATTGTAAATATTTTACGAGTTCGCTAATTTGTAAAAATTCATACAAAGTTTATTGTACAAAATCGTACGATTCTCATGAATTCTTCCCCGCTATTGAAGAGATAAAATGCTTCCCTGCCAATGCCTATTATTTCCGGCTTTCAACAATACCGCTATTATCCACCAGGTGGCGCTTCAGCAACTTATAAAACCTGGAAGTATCACTCCAGGGCAAACTGCTGTATGTCCATGTAAGTTTTGAGGATCGCTCTGCATAGGGCTGTCACAATGATTAAGTATCGTCTCATCGTGTTTTTTTGACCTTATCGCAATTATTTCAAATCATAGCAATGATTGCACATCTCTCTAAAAAACACAAGGGGGAGTTGCAGCGCCTGTATAAATGAGACAGTATCAGATTACTTTTAAATATGTGTATTTAAATAAAATGTATATTGATATTTACCGCCAAGTAAACCTTGCAAAATATTTAATTTAAATAATCACAAGAATGTGTGAAAATTATTTCACAAACAAAGAAAAAATGTATAGGAATTAAATGTCAAACTAATAAAACAGACAATTAATCCCCATAATCATCAAAGCCCTAAAACAGCCAATTAATTGTCATAATCGTCACAATTTATTAGACAATTAACCGTCAGCCAAATTTCATAATCGTGACAGCCCTAGCTCTGCATCTGATCTCTATCAAAAGTCCTTCACAAAAATTAAATTATCTATGCTTTTTTCCATTTATTTTTCATTTTTGGAGAAACCTACCTATATTTGAGAGGTGAAAAAAGAAAACTAATGAAGGTAGGATGAAACTTTTTTTTTGAAAGCAGATGGTCTGTTCTTTCATTTGATATATTGTATGTTTAATTATTTAAAAAAATGTCATAAGACTTTTTTAAGATGTAAAATAAATTGTTTGTGTCCCCAGAGTACATAAGTGAAGTTTAAGCTCAAAATACCATATAGATAATTTATTATATAATGTTAAAATTGACACTTTGGGTGTTTTTGGGTGTGTCCTTTAAAATGCAAATGAGCTGATGAAATGCAAACACTGATCACAATAATGGTGGTTGGTTGCAATTGAAACGCAATTGTGCTGTGAATTATTTTCTCTGTCTCTCTCTGCACTAAATGGCTGTGCCGTGGTTGGATAATGCAGATTAAGGGGCGGTATTATTATAATAAGATCTCATTATGACGTCATAAAGGGAGCCAAATTTAATTGACCTAATTTTTCACGCGCTTGCAGAAAATGGTTTACCAAAACTAATTTACTGGGTTGATCTTTTTCACATTTTCTAGGTTGACAGAAGCACTGGGGACACAATTATAGCACTTAAACATGAAAAAAAATCAGATGATCATGCTATGGCCCATTTAAGAAGAAGAACATTTTCTGGAAGGCATTCAACTTTTGTGAAAATCATGAAAAATGCTGGCGCTGGCTGGCAACTTTTTTTTAAAATGCTGGTGGAGAAAGAGTTAAAAAAACAACAACGAATCCGACGAATAGTTTTTGAAAGTGTTTCTACCCCAGTGACAACTTTTTTACAGTTTTTTATTTTCTCTGAGAGTGCAGAACACAATTGGAAATTTCAAAGACAAATAAATCATATTAAAAATAATTTTATCATTTCAGAGCTAGACAGTCCCAGTTCACATCCACTTATTAAAATTCATTCTGCGTATTTTTAAAAACAAATCATCTTTTGTGTTTCACAGAAGAAAGTAAATCAGACATATTTGGAAGCACATGAGGGGCAAATAATGACAACTATTTCAACTGGGATATAAAAGAGATCGTATCTCTGATTCCTACAGGAATGCACTTTGAGTTTGAGTTCATATAAACCTGTAAGGCAAATAAAACCCTAAACCATCTTCATCCGCTTCAATTCACTAAAGCAAAGAGTTAAGAGCGACTACACTAAGAGCTACAGGTTAATGAGGTGTAGACACCCTAATCCGCTTTTATTTCTAATGGGAAATGCATCAGGCTTTGTAAACAAATAAATTGCATATAGAACAGCCAAAAACAGCCAACATGCAGAAGAACATCAGCTCTGTGAAATTAGACGTCAGAGGGCTTATGTAATACTGATCTGGCCCGCCACCTCATTGTGAATACAGGGACCCAGCACTCAGCACAGAGAACCCATGAGACCGTCTGATTATCTCAAGCATCTTTCTCTGTTTTACGTAATGCTCTGGTAGTCTCGCTCTCATCTAATGTATGATTCACTTGCTTACAGTTTAAAGAAGGCAAGGCAAATCTGCTTTATGCTCACATCCCTACTCACACTATAATATAGCAACATTATCTCACAAAATTAAATGTGTATTTTTAAGTAAAGTGTGGCTGTATCACACATACTTTTACTTACATTTTAAAACGCTTAAGAACTATTTGTTAATTATTTACATATTAACAGCTTTACAGACGTATACATTTGTACGTATTCCTATTCATAAATATTACATTCGCAGGCATTGCCGTTTCTTACTCATATGTTTTCAGTTACATTTTCTGACTTAAAGGAATAGTCTACCCTTTTGCCATATTAAACTATGTTATTACCTCAACTTAGACAAATTAATACATACCTATCTTTTTTCAATGCATGCACTGTACAGCGCGTCGTGAATGTGTTAGCATTTAGCCTAGCCCCATTCATTCCTATGGTACCAAACAGGGAAGCCACCAAACACTTCCGTGTTTAACCTATTTAAAGACTGTTACATGAGGAGTTATACAAGTAAGTATGGTGCCACAAAATAAAACTTTTTTGGTACCATAGGAATGAATGGGGCTAGGCTAAATGCTAACACATTCACAACACGCTGTACAGTGCAAGCATTGAAAAAAGATAGGTATGTATTAATTCGTCTAGGTTGAGAAAATAACATAGTTTAATATGGCAAAATGGTATATTAAAGACAGTTAACTTATTTACCCTAATGAAATGTTCATGACTTTTATGGAATTACATAATATTAAACAAAACTACAAACAGGAACAGATTCAAATTCAGCCCTTTATCGGGCAATCTTGGTTTCTGTTCTCAGCAGCGACCATAAGCTCAAATCTTGTGTTTGTTATGAATTTGAATTCACATATTGCACCTCAAGAAGCTTTTCAACACATTTCTTTACAGCGGTGATATCAAACGCTCATTGGCTCTTGCGTGCTTCGTTACAGATTTGCATCATTGCAGTCTATCAGTCGACGCAATTTTGAAATTTGAAATGCGGGCCTTCACAGAGAGAAGCTGGATTAATGTTCTGGGCTGCGTTTCCCGATAACGTTGTCTCTTAGCGCGCTACGAAGACTCTTAAGTTAAACCTTAACTACAGGTATACCTTTTCTAGGCGTGTTTCCCGAACTGTACCTTAGCGGGATTCTTTCTTACGTACGACGTTACCAGGTGCTGTCCATGGCGATGGTGCTGAATAGGTTGATATCGATTGCTCGACAATCAATTATTCACTTTATGTAATAGGGACTTCTCTGCGTTATGAGATAGCGGTGTTCTTTATTAAAGAAACATTTTAGAAATAGTTACATTTATTAGGAATATCTTGTAAAAATATTTCAAACTGCAAACAACTAAATATAAACCTTGTATATTTTATTTTATATCAAACGCGTGCAAAACCCGCAACTTCATGTCCAAAAGTATCATGCATAAACTGCTCCAATGCATCCATTATTCATTTACTTTAAAGGATAATTTATATTAGGGGTTCCCAATAAATGCGTTTCACAGGGGAAAGGTGGGTCATGCAAGTCACCTGGGTTGGCTGTGCATTACACTTAAAATATTTAAAAACAAACTGTTGTTTGTTCATTAGTTCACGCATTTATTGTGCTTGGACACTGGATGCGCAAGCAGCACGTTTACAATGCGGATAAAGCTTAATGGACGCATTTCTGGAGCTGCGCCTCTCTGTTTACCTTAAATATAACATAAAAATATATATTATGTGATATATAAATATAGATTATGATTGCTTTAGATTTTAGCTTTGATTAGTTTTAATGTGGAACATTTGTTGACCTTATACAAGCAGTAGCTAATCAAGTGGAGCAGTTTCTTATAAAGAATATGGCATGCAGTTGCCTCAAATTTAGAAAACATTAAAAAACTTCAATGCAAAGTCGACTTGACATCAATAATAATATTATGGAAAATCAACAATTATGATTTTGTGATGAATGTGCTCCCGTGGCATGCAATTTTTTACTTGATTTGTTTAATTGCAGCTAAAATAGCCGGTAAAGTAAAGATTTAACGGATATGAAATGCACAAATGAAATGGTAAGATTCGTTGTATAGCTGCCTGCCATAGTTTCACCATCCCTCCACCCAATATCTTTTTTTTAATAGTTTCTTAAGCCTGTAATAATAGTCCGCAGCAGATGTTTATTTGGAAAAAAGTAATAAAAAATCTAACAACCATCAGTTTAATGATGTCTTATTATGTGAATGTTTTATTCTTTAAATTTACAAATAATTTAACACGGAGTGTACTTCAACTTTTTTTTTACAGATATTTAGTTATATAGACTGCAATCTACACAAACTTTTATCACAGTGATGGCCCCTAGCGGAGTCAAGTGGGATAAGGTATAGCTAAGAGCGCTCCAGACCAACCTTCCGAACGAATGACTTACAGAAGGGATACGTAACTAAGAACGTTTCGGGAAACACGTATTAACGATAAGGTACAGCTTAAGGTACAACTTAAGAACGACGTAGAGCTAAGAAGGTTTCGGGGAACGCAGCCCTGGTGGATTAATAACTTTAATACTTCGCTGTACTTTATCATAAACTTTAGAGAGGACCGCTGCTGCAGCACATCCTCATTTTAAGTACTTTTGGTATTGTTTTTTCGCAATAACTAAATTATTGTGATTGTACTTTATGCTTTTATTTCTAACAATACATGATTTTAATAAACTGTTTTGGGTAGGACTGTATTAGCGTCTTCAAATATCTTTTAAATGCTATATTGTTACAACTGTTACAAAAATTTTCAGCATTTTCAGAAATTATACAGCAATTTTTTATGTAAAAACATAATAATGCTACGATTAAATGTAGCAAATATGTATTCATTGTACGCCTCAACATCTATTTAAATGTACAAAAGAATTACGTTTTGTGTTTTTAAAAGTTATGGGTTCCTACACCAATTTTATTACTCAGACATAAAAGATTGAAGTTCTTGTTTAAGTTATATTTAAACATCAGTACAAGTTGGCCTATAAAGTTATAATATTAACAGGAACGGTATAGGCCAGATAATATTTAGAAATTATGATAAGATAAAAAGATTGATAAGAAATATTTCTTGATTCCACACTTTGTTATCTTGGCAAAGCTCAGCATATTTTAAGATCTCATGCAAAACTCCGAAGGAGGCATGGGAGGGAATCTGTTTTTGTCAGAAGACAAATCTGAGACTTGAGAAGTCTTGATTTGCTTTCTATTTAATATTATTATGCAAAACAATTGAGATCAATACATTTTCTGTATACATTTTTTTTATTTCTTAATGCTATTCCAGCATCTCTGGCTATATTCATTGCGGTAACCAATTAATCCACACAAGTTGGTCTACACATGTTGGAAGGGAGGCAATTTACCAAACCTGCATGTTTTTGGACCGGAGTAGACCAACAACATACAAAACTGCACATTCTCAGAAATTAAAGGTACAAAAGTTGTCACAAGTTGGTACATTTTAAAAAGGTCATAATAAGTACCCTTTTGGTACAGATATGAGGTACCAGTATGTACTTCTAAGGTTCCAAAGTGTACATTTGAGGTACAAAAGTGTAATTTTTGAAAAGGTACCATCCCAGTGAGAACTTTTAGTCTTGTACCTTTCTTTGAAAGGGGAACACAAGAAAGCCACCTGACCCACTACTGTGCCACCCCCAAAAATATTGTTTGAGGGAAATGTTTTAACATACTATTTAAATAGTACACAATACTAGTGATGAGTTAAAAATAAAACCAAAGATAAAACCAAGTATAACAAATAACTTAAAGGGGAAATTTCAACATTTTAAAAAAGATCTATTTTTGGGGTGGGTGGCACAGTGAATCGGATGGCCTCAGATAAAGGTACAAGATGGTACAAAGGTTATCACTGGGGTGGCACCTTTTCAAAAACACTTTTTTGTGAGGTAAAATTAATCTTTGGTGTCCCCAGGGTATATATGTGAAGTATTAGCTCAAAATACCCAACAGATCATTTATTATAGCAAGTTAAAAAATCCACCATGAGCAAAAGTGCGCAGTTTTGTGTGTGTCATTTTAAATGCAAATAAGCTGATGAAATGTAAACACTTGATTGCCATTTGTTGAAACTGAAAATTAATTTCAATTTCTTTTTCTAACCCTAACCATTATTATAATAAGATCCCATTTTGACATCACAAGGGGAATCAAATTTGAATTAGCTATTTTTCACATGCTGCAGAGAATGGTTTACCAAAACTTAGTTACTGGGTTGTTGTTGTTTTTTTCTCAAAATGTTTAGGTTGATAGAAACACTGGGGACCCAATTATAGCACTTAAACATGGAAAAAGTCAGATGATATAGGCAATCAGTGTAGGTATTGTACATTTTGTCATTATATCACATTGATTAAATCATATAAACTCGTAGCAAAATTAATCAACTACTTAGTCCATAATATGAAAATTAATGATTACCACTTACAAATCCAAAATACAGTACTTTAAAGAATACAAAGGTACTGCCATAGCACATGCCCAAAATACAATACTATGATACCGTTGTGTTTTATTTTGTAGGCTTTTTATAGTAGCAAGCATGAATGAAAAGACAAAAACATGAAAAATTTGTGTCCAGACAAGAAAAGTCATGAATAAAAAATAGTGATGGCACAAATATTTAATGTGGATTTCATGTTTCATGCTTGTTCTCTTTCCGTTGTTCTGAAACTTCTCTCGATCCCACAACCGAAGTGCGGCAGAAATAAGTGTTTACCTACTGAACAAAACCTCTGTGACATTTCTGCAGTTGGCTGGCAGGCGTGGGTTACATTGTTTTGACTGTTTTGGGGTCAGTCTCTCATTCAGCGCGCCTCATGTCCTGCACATCGCTCGAGGGGACCGCAGCTGTAGCTCCTGCTATATGTACACAAGTAGTCATGTCAAGCAACAACATAGATATGATTTAGCTTTAACTTCCCTGACATATAGCCATGCACAGTATAAACGTTTATGGAAAATCTGCACGTTGCTCATACATAGAGAATAACCTTTCACCTTTAAAAGATTCACTTTACTTACGCCTATTTAAAGAAGATTACTTAAACATCTATAGATTGCATGATAAACAGACTGAAATTTATGAAGATCATCCCATATCATACCTCAAACCTTTCTCTATAGATTTAAAAAAATCAATCTGGTAAAAAAAACAATCGTTACATATTGTGTTATTTTGGATATGTAATATAACATTTCTGAAAGTAGCACAAAGTTATCATGGTAAATATTGAAGTACCTTTAATTATAAGATGTACAAATCATTAGTACTAAGCTATTTCAGGTTATGTAATAGTGTATTTTTCAATATTTACCCTGTGAATATGTTACAAGGTAATGCAAGCTTTGCAAAGAGGTTTTTATTGAAGGATGAAGCTATTAAAAAACTATATTAGACCCAACAGCAAACCCGTGTATGAGTGGGGAAAAGTGGACCTTAGGGGGAAATATAACAAAAATATTAAAGAATATAAAGGGATATGACATCAGGGAACAATCTAAAAAAATAAATAACACAAAAATGTATCATTCAACTCTTCAAAGTCACAACTACAAATAGCAGGCCCATAATGACGCTGTAAAGTTGACAAATGTTTATTGTGTTGATAAATTAACCGTGTGGTTTACGATATCTATGTGGAAATGAAACACATTGATGCATGTTAATAAAAGCAGTACTGAGGTTATTTGACTGATTGCCATCATGTGAATGAATACCCCAATAAATAATCAATCGGTCACCTTTCAATCACCAAGGTCCCAACAGTACTACATGTCATAGGCGGTCTCCAATGTGTTCATATTTTGCCTTTAGCATGCATGAGGCATTCATGTTATTGACATCAATCAGAAGAGCGTATCTCCAAGTCATCAGGTATAAATCCTCTTCAGAAACGGAGAACATTAATGTTACGGCCTTAATTTTTTACCCCCTAATGGAGCTGTACACACGAGACGTATTAACATTTCCAACATTGGCTCAGAATACTGATTCTACCTATTTTGTCTTTGCTAATCTGTAACATTGACTGAAAGTCATAAAAAATCATGTGACATGAATAAAGCAACATGAATAACTATTTTAGGACTACAGAAGTGTGTCTGAGAAAAATTATCTAGACTGCTGAATATTTGGCACAATGTCATGGTAATTCATAACGATACTGTATACTAAATTGCTGTCTAATATGAATTAGGGAATTATTTTAGTTTTTCTATTTTGTTCTATTTTTTATATTTTAAGATTTCATGTTAAATGTTTAGAATATTTGCTATAAGCATTTGCCATATTTAGTTTGTAACTAATATTTCTGCTGTACGTTAAATTATATTTTTATTTCTGTTTTGGTTTTTGTTCAGTTAATAAATTTAGCGCCTCAACCTAAACTTATTTCAGATTATTTCACAACCGCACTGCTTTCCTCCTTCTTTCCAACGCGCTTGGGCGGTTGCGCTCTGGTAGCATCTGCCGTTGCTAAAAAACATTGAGCCGCAGTCCCCATAAGATTCAGTAATGTGTCTCCTTGCATTGCTCTTTCAATTTATGTCAAAATAATAGCCATGTACAGCTATGATTCCTTCATGTTGAGTCAGGGGGTGTGCACACAAAAGCTTTTACACCCGCGGCCGGTGCATGTTTTCAATTGTTTCCAATGGAAGTGCAGCTTCAGCTGATTCGGGCTGATTTTTTTCGCGCTGATTTTTAAGCCGGCGCTTAGCGTTTTTTCTTGCTTTTTTATTTATGCTTGTTTTTTAACTCTTTACCCGCCATTTACGATTTATCTCATCAATTAAAGGTAGGGTAACACATTTTGAAAAATGCTAACGGTAGCCGCCAATTAAATCCCGATCCCACCCTCAAGTCAAATCGCCATCCAAAGTCACGCCTCTTTCAAAACACATGAACACGCACAGATAAGATGGTCACATCTCATGTCTCATTCACCAGTGAGAAAACTTTGCAGTACAAAGCGAATAACACTTCCAAAATAACCAACATAAACAACTGGTTTGCCTCCTGCAGCTTTTTTCATCTCGTGGTAAAGCAGTAAAGTTACCGTTACTGTTAATTTGGGTTTTTGCTCTTGCTGATCCAGGCAGTTTTTGCTGTTGTTGTTATAAAAGATGCCTTTAGTTTTGTGCCTCCTGTGTAGGTTGTCAATTCAGCAGAAAAGTTTGCTGTTCTCGCTGTTTACAGACAGGAGGTGAGAGCACGTGAACGCGCCGATGACGTATGGTGTCTGCGTGGACTCGCTGCGCGGTGGGCATTCAAATTACGCTTACGTATGAGGGACAAACAAGGCAACGTCCGTTTGACCGAAATCTATGATTTGTTGAACATTTTTTGGTCCTACGCCTTTCACAGATGACATAAATTTCGACAAATACATTTAAACAACTTAACACAGTGATTGCTATCAGGATGTGAGGAGACTTTTAACCAGCATAACTAAAAATGTTTCAGGATCAAATCAGTTACCCTACCTTTAAGAGAAAACATTTGCATGAAAAAATGTGTTCCTGATGAATTTTTATGGTTATCTGTAATACCATCAAATAGACCCCAATGACTGTTTGAGGGTTAACATTCAATGTGTCTGTCAAAGTTTTTTACCTGGCATTTGGAAGTGATGCTTCTTGCAGGCTCCTTATAACATTATGAGCTAGAAAGCATAAGGGAAATAAAACTAATTAACAAGTAAACACTTCTTCGTTCAAGGACAGCGGTGTCAATGCAGAAACAGTAGATACTGAGTTAAAAAGTGGAAAAATATCTGCAGGAATCCCTAAGACTCACAATTCCCCCACAGGATTTACCATCAGCCCGAGCATGGAATGATGAAGCCCCGGTGGACTGAAGGAGCTTCTATGTACAGGGCCTGGAAACATGAAAATAGAGCAGAGAAAACAAGACAGACATCTCAAATGAGAAGCCTGCACTCCGCTGTAGTTATTGACCTTTCACAGCTGTACGGTTCAAGGAGAACTTCAGCGTTCCACTTGGAATGATTTTTGGTCCATTTTTTATGTTCGTAAACAAGGTGGATGTATTTCATGAAATACATTTGTCTGGGTCTTGGGGTCTAGAGATCCTGTGCAAGTTATTACTTATAATTCAGTTGGCTGCACAGAAACTGTCAAGAACATGTCCAGGACCACAAAATCGATAATAACATATTTTATTTTATTAATAAATATGTATACAATAAAGATAATGTAGCATGTTTAAAGTCCCCCTGTGTCAATAATTGTATCCCTCATAACTCATATTTTTTTAAACTTGAATGTAACTACACCCTTGCATCATTTAGTATACACAGATCTGTGAATATGCAAATGAGTCCCCGCCTCTACTCAACTGCACCAGCTGAGACCATAGATATATATGTACATAGATGCAGCATTCAGCGGTTCCACTTTAGGGCATGGTCTACACATCCACACATATTTTTGGCTTGGACTGCCAACTCGTTCAACTGTTTTGATGTGATGTTTTTGAAATGGGAACTTACATTTAAAATAATAATAATAATAATGAATTTGCACATGGTTTCTTTTATTTTGAAGAATTTTGACGGTACCCATTGACTTCCATAGTGTTTGTTTTTCCTACTATAGAAGTCAACGGGTACCATAAACTGTGTGGTAACCATTATACAAGTTAAGAACAACATGAGGGTGAATAAATGACAATATTTTCATTTTTGGGTGAACTATCCCTTTAAGCATATTAAAAACACCAACATATAAACAACAATAAAACTTAATTTTCACCACGGGACAACTTTAAACATGAGGAATTTACATTGCACCAGTGCTAGACTCTCACATAAAGCAAAATCTAAAGTGTGCACGCTGCTAACATCAGACATTGATTTATGACTTAGTGGCTTTATGACCAAACTTGCATTACAATCAGGGCTCAGGTAATTTTCAGGCCACAAACAAAACACTTTGAAAGGTGAAGGGAGGACTCGGACTGAAATTGTGTCCCCCTTGAAATCGATACGGGAAGGTTAGACACAATACATCAGAAACGGTTCTCTGAAATTGCTGTGCTTCTCTGAATAAACAACAAAGATGTATTTATAATTTCAGAGAGGACACAGAAAGAAACTAATTCCAATGTAAACGCTCTGAACAGGAATTTAATGTAACCCATTTTTTGAGAACGCACTAAATCGAAGCTCAAAATTGGATCATATTGTACACGACATTACAAGTACTTTGGTAGTATGGCATTCCAAATATACTGCGTTGGTTGTACTATTAAAAACAACACTTTTTTAATTCAGTTCACAAGTAGTCAAGTGATAAATATCCCCTATTGTACTTTGTTTTAACTTTTTAAAAACAGCTTCTGTTATCGACTAAAGTGCCTTGGCAAGAGAGATCATTGCAACCCCCTGATTTCTTCTCTGTCCAAAGAGAATGCAATATGCTTACTGAAACAAAACAACAACAACACTATTCTGGCTCCAAAAGCATTCGGCCTGCTTTGAAATAAAGCCACCCACACCCTATTGTCCTACAATCAAATCTCATTCGGTCTATGTATTTACAGTGCATACATTTCATGTGGGGTTAGAGATATAAGCTGTTGTCTTTGACTAAATATCAAGTGTGGTAAAACAACCTCTAACCTTCAGGCAGCGGTTTGGCCAAAAGCCATTTATTGGCTCAAGATAAAGACATCAAACAGTGCATTTACTAGGAGTGAAATGAGATCTTGTGAGATTAAAATGTATCGCGAAATAAATGTTGTAACATGATTTCTTGTGAAGGTGAAATGCTGGTCGTTTCTCAAACAAAAGGCTGCATCCTTTGGAGGTCGCATTTTTAGACTGCAAATATCATAAAGACATCTTATTACAGAATATTAATAATTTTAAAGTTCACTATTATATGTAGTTAATGCTAAATTGTTGTAATATACGTATAACTTGCAAATGTAATGCTCAGTTAACTTAAATAAAGCAGACCTGATGATTTATTCACCCTCTGGAGAATGCAGCATTCTGTTTGAGAAATGCCCACTGTCCTAATATCAGCATAAAGTTAAGTTTCCAGTGCAATGTGCATGCATTATATTCTTTTTTTTACTGCATCTGCTTTTTTGTTTGGGTTTCCAATAACGTTCGTCTGAGATGCGTTGTGATTGTATGTTGATCAGTATGTCAGACGTGAAGTGTCTCAGCAGATTAAACCCTCACTGTGAGTTTACAGGATTTTATCTTTGCATGTTCTTGCTCAAGAATAACAGTGACTGTATCATTTCTATTGTAAATATTTGGACAAATATTAATGATTTAAACATATATATGATGTAAACATTGTTTGGCTAAAAGTAAGCGTCTAAGGTGAAACAAAAGGAAGCGGGTCCTTTAGCGCCTCCTGCAGGCGCTTTGTTTTCGGTTGCCAAACCTTCCTGTTCCATGATCGCCATCTCCCCTCATCTTAAGGAAAACAAAACATTTGTTATTTTCAACAAGGTATTTGTTGCAAAGTTCAGTTTAGCCACAGCATTAAACAAACATAGACCAGAAGTTAAGTTCTGCCCAGACGCGTAACCGCGACATCACATGTGTGTCCGATTGAACCGTCTATAGCTGCCAAACGCCACAAGAAGATTGCGCTCATTGGCAGAGGCTAACCCTAATGCTGAGTTTACACCAAACGCGTTTTGGGCGTCAAAATCGTGTCTACCGCGCGTGGTTTGCCGCTTGAACAATTTGGATGCATTCGCACGTGCAGAGCGGAGTAGACGCGCGGAAAAAGCAAGCATTTGACGCGTGTCAGGGGCAAACTCCGCTTCTTGTGGGAGGGGCAAGTGCTATGCGGTTGTCTGTTTGTAGGATGACTTATGTTGACTGTGCATTTATTGAGAGAGTTACCAGTTTGTATTTGGTAACCTTACTGTAGGGGGCAGGCTCCTGATTGGTTAATGTGGGGCGAAATTCCGCCAAAGTTCAAATTTTTCAACTCGGGCGTCAGCCGCAAATTCGCGTGAATCGCAAAATGCACAAAAGCACAATTCGCGCGTACCGCGCACAACGCTCAATTCGCAAATTTTGAAATTGAGGGGTGAACTGTTGGTCGCAATTCACAATCTCATCACTAGCACTAGATGGCACTAAAATGTACACACACCACCTTTAATGGAACCATGCAGTTTGACAAAGAACATTTTAGGAGGTTACAATCCTGATATATGCATATTCTGATAATTAGATAATAATTAAAACATTCAGTATGTAATGTCTGGCTAATATTCCCATCGTTTGTGTATCAGCATTCCCATAGTATTTGACCTCTAAAAATGTGTTCATCTTATGTGGTTGTTTTCCTCTGATGGGATGGAATGAAATTACCTCATTGAATAACACGCTCACTATTTCCTCCTAATTACACTGCTAATTGCCCCCTTTCTCAAAAAATCATCTGTGTTCTCTATTGATATTGCACACAAATGACTCCTTGTTGGTCCGACTGAATGGGACCCATCTGTTAGAATAATGGGACGTAATACTATGTGATAATTACAAAAAATAAAGGCCCATAATTTAACGCCATGACCACTATTGGTTTGGTGGTTTAGAAATAGATATATGTAATTATATTCACTGTAGGCACACTCTTCCTTTCCTTATACATACAACATATATTTGAGACCCTCAATCTCTCGTTTGTATTTACCAGCTCAAGATTTTCTTTTTGTTGGGTCAAATGCATTTCAATCTGTTCTTGTTATTTCACAGCAAACTAAAGCAATCACTTAAAATAAACATTTCTTACAATAATCATGAGTTTATTCCCCAACTTCTCCACATAAAGATATTTCTTTATTTTTGCCAACAGAAGGTTAATGATTGGAAGCCCATCCTTACTTGTAAGCTGTCAATTCTTGTAAGCTTGATGCCCATCCTTACTTGCGCTAAACGTCCATCTATTTGCCATCCATCCTAACACCACAAATCCTTTTAATGTTATTTACTGATTCTTTACGTTTTTGAGACATTATGTACGCCGTATCATTTTTAGCTTACTGAAGACAGTGGAAAATCTCCTCATATCTCCCTACTTTACTATCTCAATATCTTTACAATAAACCTTATTTTTAGAGGACCAAACTAAGCCAATAACACAACTAAAAAGGCCACCTCCGTATTTATTTTCCAAACACTTCACATGTAATTCGGGGGGTTTCAGTTTACATTAATCTCCAAAGTTGTAAATATGCAATCTGCAATATCCAAGGCTTTTTGAAAATGTTTATATCACTGTATTTCATAAAGGTGCCATTACTGGCTGGAGAATAATGAAACCGGTTAATTTGGAGGTTCGACCGCAAGCGATTCGTCAGATGAGAGGAGTCTGGTGAAAAGCACATTATCATTTGGCCATAGGGACAAAAAGCTAAAAGTTTCATTTTTCGAAGAAACTAAAGAGCATGCTAGAAACAAACCGTGATATGATCCCTACCTACTGGCTAATAAAACAATCTGTGCAACATTACTGCCTATAGCACCACAGATGGATGACTGGGTTCTGGCTGGGTAACCAAAGACAAGACTGGTAATAATGAATAGACACTCATACTGATAACATGTATGTACCCTGCAATGGACTGTAAATCACTTCACATAAAACATCTGCCAAATGAATGCATGTGAGACATTTAAAGCACTTACAAACGGGTGTTGGTTGATAAACTATGGTATTCTGAATAAACCAGTCTACTAGCAACAATAACCAGTAATAGACCAGCAGTTTGTTAGTTTTTAATGTAAAAGGATGTTTTTCTTCTCAGCAGAGAACAAAAAAAAACCCTATCATCTAGACTGACTATAGAGGATATGACTCAAGCATCCTTCAATGACTAGCAGGGTCAACGAGACTCTAAGGGTCTTTAGTACCCTTGCAAAAAAAGAAGCTTATTCAAGTGTGCTACAAGTGTACTTCTTTTAAACTAAACGTAAGAAAGAAGACTTTCTGACAAATATCCTTTATGTACTTTAAAGTTTACACTAAAGTATACTTCACTTATACAGACAGAAAAACATATAGTTTGCATTTATAGCATATCTGTTAGATTACTTCCTGGGCTTGGTGACGTACAAAAGACCGATATTATCATAATTCCACCCGCTTGGACTCACAGCTTGTAAGTTAACTCCTGTTGGAATTGCATGTGAGTGAATCTTTCAAACATGGTAAGGAGCGTCACATTTCCAGCTGACGTCAGAGGTATTTCGGCCAATCACAACGTACAGATTAGGTGGCCAATCAGCGACACAGCGCTTTTCAAATGCGTTTCAGGAAGAAAGTGAAATCTGGAGCTACAAAAAACGTATGGTTAGTTGAAAATAATGTGTTTTTTTAACCATAAACCACGCGAACACATTGTAGTAAACCAAATACACAAAATAACATTGTATTTAGCAATGAAATAGGTGCACTTTAAACTAAATTTAAATACTATTACTTTTTCTCTTTTCTATTTCTTTTTTTAACTTTTTCTCGTTATTCATTTGCAGATAGGATGTCAATCTGGTTAAACATCCATCTTAACACTAACTTGAAACATGCGTACACAAGGTGAAACCTGACGTGAGATTTGATGGTAGCCACCGCTTATGAAAGTATTTATAAATGTCAAGACTTGTGCAACAATGTAAACAGTCTATGTTACAACTAACCCCGCGTTAGTTTTTGCCCCGCGCAGCCCTACTACTAGTGCTACTAGATATTAGTACTTACTGCATAAAATAGGCTTGAACTATAACTATTTTTTTTTTGTAAGGGAAGGAAGTCAAATGACTTCAAGTTAGAAGTGAGCTGGCCATTAAAATGATGATCCACCTGACCAGGTTCTATAACCACACTGCAAAAAAAAATATTTTCAAGAAAAAAAATTCTTAGTATTTTTGTCTTGTTTTCAGTAAAATATCTAAAAATCCTAAATTCAGATGCTATTTCTTGGTGAGCAAAACGACCCAAAATAATAAGTCTAGTTTTTAGACTAAAAATATCACATTTAAGTGATTTTGTGCATAAAACAAGCAAAAACATCTGCCAATGGGGTAAGCAAAAAATCTTGAACATTTTTTCTAAATTAAAGAAAAAATTGTTTACCCCATTGGCAGATTTTTTTACTTGTTTTTTTGCACAAAATCACTTAAATGTGAAATTTTTGGTCTAAAAACAAGACTTATTTTCTTGGGTCGTTTGGTCATGAAGAAAAAGCATCTTAATTTAAGAATATTTAGATATTTTTACTGAAAACAAGACAAAAATACTAATATTTTTTCTTGAAAATATTTTTTTGCAGTGCAATGAGCTGATGAAGACCATGGTCATTGTATAGTCAGTACACATGAAGACAGGATTTGATGATGATCTTTAGACAACACACGCTTTAAAACATGCATCTGTTCAATAATTCATTGAGCAATAACATGTTACGGTGTATGCAGGTATGCTCCCATCCTTCTGCAAATAAATGTATACCCCATCATTATTTTACTATAGATATCCATCTCAATAAAGTCGAAAGATTCATCATGGGTCTGAAGTTATTGTTTCACGACACAGACCGTAGTCCTCTACATCATTAGGTGTCGTCTCGCGATGATAAATCCCACTTTATCAAACAGTCATTTAAACCTAGCCTTGTTGTACATTCTCCTGACCTAACCATCCGACACCAATCCCGACAACGGTCGACTGATGTAATCTAAGTGACCCACAGCGGGCGAGAATTGATAGGCGTTCCCGGTGAGTAATGCGCTTTGGTCTTGGTGGACCTCTCGTCCAATGAGCTCTAAATGATGTAGTATAAAGGATTGTAATCTCACAAATCAAATTTGCCAAGATTTCCTCTGCAATAGCAAAGTAATAGGGCTTTGCTTAATGGCTTCAGAGGAGAGCTTCTCCATCACTAAGAAAGCTCGGCTTAATGATTCACCTGCAGAGTAGCGGGTTATCGGATTTTCTCTGTGTGTGTCCAGCACTTATGTGTCACCTCTTTACCGCGTGTCAGCTCATTGGAATTTGCCAATTAATGTTGAATTGAAAACTCATCCTTGTTGCCTTTCTTCCAGTACAGATGTTTGCACGTGTCTTCACCAAATTGAATTTGAAACATTGATTTCTTTCTACGTGACCTGTGGAATTTGTTTAAGCACGATGTTGCCGTAGGACGGTATCACATATTTTTTATTAAAACAAACCCCATGTGAAACCTGGAGTTAAAGTCAACATGAAATGACATTTAAGAGCAGATTCACTTATGAAATGTAACCAAGAATCAGGCCAATTTCATTAATATTTGATGCTCATCATATCTCAAGCAATGTTAACTTTTTTAATCCATTACCATTTGCTAGTTATGTTTCATGACACAATAATGCATTTACTGGCATTACTGTACTGTACTGTACGTAAATCACTGACACGATTCTAGAAACAATGCCAAATTAGTGATTACAGTTGATTACATGGGCGTCGGAACCATTGTATGTGGGTTGGACTAGACCCACCCACTATTTATATTGATATTGGACCCACACACTTTTATCGTCTTTATTCAGCGAATATGTCTGTTCACTGAAATCCATTCGGCTTGAGGAATGCCCTAATAAATTAAACTCCATTCCGTGTTTTAGCTACAGCTGCAAGTTTCACATAAAATGTAATTATTACTTTTAATGCAATATCTAGTTTTAATATACAATTTGAAGCAATGTTTGTTTGTGCAATTGTGTGATATTTAAGCTTAGTGGTGTGCTGTGGGATGTTTTTACAAATCAAAACTCTGAAAATGCCTTGTTGATGCTAGAGGTCAGAGGAGAATGGGCCTCCTGATTCAAGCTGATAGAAGAGCTACTTTGACTGATTTTACCACTTGTTACAACCGAGGTATGCAGCAAAGCATTTGTGAAGCCACAACACGCACAACCTTGAGGCGGATGGGCTACAACAGCAGAAGACCCCACCGGGTACCACTCATCTCCACTACAAATAGGAAAAAGAGGCTACAATTTGCACGAGCTCACCAAAATTGGACACTTGAAGACTCGAAAAATGTTGCCTGGTCTGATGAGTCTCGATATCTGATGAGACATTCAGATGGTAGAGTCAGAATTTGGCGTAAACAGAATAAGAACATGGATCCATCATGCCTTGTTTTCACTGTGCAGGCTGCTGGTGGTGGTGTAATGGTGTGGTGGATGTTTTCTTGCCACACTTTAGGCCCCTTAGTGCCAATTGGGCATCGTTTAAATGCCACGGCCTACCTGAGCATTGTTTCTGACCATGTCCATCCCTTTATGACCACTATGTACCCATCCTCTGATGGCTACTTCCAGCAGGATAATGCACCATGTCACAAAGCTCGAATCATTTAAAATTGGTTTCTTGAACATGACAATGAGTTCACTGTTCTAAAATGGCCCCCACAGTCACCAGATCTCAACCCAATAGAGCATCTCTGGGATGTGGTGGAATGGGAGCATCGTGCCTTGGATGTCCATCCCTCAAATCTCCATCAACTGCAAGATGCTATCTAATCAATATGGGCCAACATTTCTAAAGAATGCTTTCAGTACCTTGTTGAATCAATGCCATGTAGAATTAAGGCAGTTCTGAAGGCGAATGGGGGTCAAACACAGCATTAGTATGGTGTTCCTAATAATCCTTTAGGTTAGTGTATTTAAAGAACAACATTTTCTACTTTTGTGAAAACAAAAACAAACGCTGGCCCGGGCTGGCAACTTAAAAAAAAAACACTGAGTGGGGAAAGAGTTTAGTTACAATTTACTGAATTTAGTGAAGGCGATTGCATTCTAGAAATCAATCAGCGGTTGTGATTAACACCACCTCACCGCGCAGACATTTGGCCCGTTGTGCTTTTATCTCAGCGATGAAGGTCATCATTACGGCGGATGCTCGCATCACGAGTGGGTTACGCCGTACCCTGCGTGTTCGCTCGCTTTGTGCCGTTCAATTATGATTCTCCTCCTCGTCTGACTCGTTTCTCTTTTATCAGAAAGATTTCAGGAACCCCGAAGCAGTTAATGACTGCTGTTGGTACAACATTGGGACTTTGCTGTGTGATGTACTTTTATCAGCGCTCCTGACAGCTTTAATTAGCCAGACTGTGCTCGGCTGAACGAGAAAGGAGGAGACAGCGGTTGCTTCTTATGCGTACGACTATCGACAGAGCTCGCGGCTTTGTTCGCCGCTCGGCCGGAGAGACAACAGGCTTCAAAAGGCCTGACAAGCGTGGAGGCAGAAATAGGATCATTAATGAGGGCGAATTGATCCCCCAGATATGCTTTTATACTGGCCGTCCTCCCGAGGATTGTTTACTATTCTAAAGCCTCAAACATACTAAACTTTGTCCTGTTGGAAAAATACTTTGTAGCAGACAACTAGAGCACAAAGACGGACACAGAGAGAGATGGAGAAAATGAGACAAAGATAGAGAGATGCACAGGGTACAAAATAAGGCCTGAAACTTTTAAAAGAAGCATGATGTTTTTGTTTCTTTTTCCAACAAATGGTCATGGAAAGAAAGATAGAAATTATAAAAATGTCAAATGAAATATGGGATACATATACAACAGAGGATATCAACACATCACCTATTTCTTAGATGCATTATTATTTATTCAAATAAAAGTCAATATATAATGTCTACTATACTGTAGTTCTCATTGTAAAAACATGGTATTCTGCCTGTAATGCTTTACAAAAGTGAACGGTTTACCCTACAGGAGTGACAGATGCTTTCATGACCCCTCATGCCCTTCAGCTCACTGCACATCAACACACAAACCAACACAATTTCCCATCCTTTATGAGACCGCTGCATACAATTTGAGACCCAGTCAACCCTACTATATTTTACAGCTCGCCCCAGCCGAACGAAAAGTAAATCTGGTTTCGAGGACTCTTCCTGTGAATTTATTCACATTTTGAAGACAATCATCAAGGTTACCATATGCGTTTTTATCAACAGCCATATATTACTGTCGAATGATTCTGGACCCTGCAATTTGCTTGACGTTTGCTTTGTTTTTATCTCTGTCTGTGATCAAAAATATGTATAGTTTTTTGAAACCGTGGCTGTGTGCACCAAATATTAAATGCATATACTGAAAGAACATTGTGATATAAATATTCCCTCACCTTTATACCCACTGGCTGTAGTATTAACATTATATAACACCTCATATTCACAAAAGCTCCTTTTTAATTTATCTTTTAAATAAGAGCTTTGGGCTACCTTTAAAATTGGACCTAAGACTAAAGCACTTCATTACAAGAGGTTGTTGAACTTTTGAGGGAAAGTAAACATTAAGCATTGAGGCTCGGCTACAAAAAAACTGGGCTCCTGTCCAGATGCCTACTCAAAGTACATCTGGTATCTCTGCAGGGTATGTGATGAGTTGGTACTGTAAATCCAAGTCTGCTGACAAAAATACCGGATAAACAAACAGCACTATATACTAGGGGTGTAACTGTACACATATTCTGATCAAACATGACTTCTGTCTTTAACAGTAGGCTTACTTTATGTGCAGAAAATACTTTTATTTAAGTTACCACACAGCCATATTATGTGGCATACCGCAGCAATGCCGTTAAAGGCGAATGTGCCTTTCATTACACTGCAGTGCTTTTTATTGCTTTCTTATGTAAACACGCCCTAGACAGAAAAGTCTGACCATTACGTATGAGTCTTGTGTCTTTTGCAGAATCTCGCACATGAACGTCGAATTTTAAAAAGCTGTTTTCAACTTTTGCAGGCAGCAAAGGTCCAGAAGAGTGGACAAATCAGGAAACACCGGAGGTGGTACAAGAGTTGCAAGCTTTTTACAATAGCAAGTTGGAAGGTTTCCATCATGTTTTAAATTATTTTATTTAAACCAATCAGATGTTTTATGTAAAAATCTGTTTGAAATATGTAAACTATTGTTTTGTAAACTATAATAATAAAAATAATAAAAGCAATTTTATGTTTTGCATTTTTCCCCCCCTAACTGTACTGCAATTGAACCATGAAAAAAAAAACATGAGGTACAGACCGAACCATATATTTTCTTTACCATTACAGCTCTACTATACATTAACTACTGTTCATACTCAAAGTTTGGGATTTGAAGAAGCCCTAACTTCTGTATTAAACTGCCCCAAACAGTTGCACTTCGTACATGAATGATCCTTAAATCATGCAAGTTTTAATGAGATACAAAATGTTACTTTGCCAATGGCTAGATGGTTTTTGCAGGGCAGATGGTAAAACTGGCTTTAAACCTTATAGGATTGCATTAAAGAAGAAATGCAAATAAAATGGGTGAGCTTTTCTGTGATGGGCCAATAAGCATCCACCTAAAAACACATTTAAAACACCCTAGGAACCACATGGCAACACATTACAACCACCGAGAACATCACTTTACAAACAACTCCCTAACATTGTGAAAGCAAGTTTTGCTCAAATTTTCCTCATTTCCTTTCTTTTTAAAAAAATATGGAAAAACCCAACTACTGTACTGGATTTAATTTAACCTACACTGAAAAAAATTATTCATTCAATTTACTATTTTTTTAAGGTAAGTGGTTACAATCAATTTATTTAAGCTACATTTAAACAAAAGTTATTTATTTTATTTTTTTGTTTCAAATTTCTTTTTGTTTAAATTAAGCTTAAATAAATTGATTGTTACGACTTAAAAATAAATTGAATAAATCATTTTTTTTTTCAATGTAGAAAATGTCGATATTTGACCTAAACATGGATTGAAACAACCCAGCACATTTAAACTCAACAGTTGGGTTTGTTCATATATTATATTTTAATATATTATTAAATATATAAATATATATAGATGAAGAGTTTTGTTGCAAAACCAGATAACTCCGTTTTTAACATTTTTGTCCAAACATGTTTATTATTATGTTATCATGTTATTATTTTGTTTTATGGTGCTACTTAGCTGTATTTTTAAAGTTATGAAGGTTTTAATCAAAACAAACCAACTGCAGTTGAATTGATAATATTCATTATCAATATTATTATTAATTGGAATGCACAACCAAAAAACGAGATTTCTGATTATCTCGTTTTGCAACGAAACTCTTCATATATTTTATTAAAGAGACTCAGAAACAATTATATATGATATATACTGTATGATTACTGTATATATATATATATATATGTATATGTATATGTATATGTATATGTATATATATATAAACTACAGGGTGGGGAAAGGGGTGGGGAAAGGGGTACGGGATCGGCAAAGGACCTCGAGCCGGGATTCGAATTTGGGTCGCCGAAAGTGCGTCTGCACCATATGTCTGAGCACTGCCCACTAAACTACACCAGCGCCGACTTTATTATTATTTTTTAAGCTGAAATGCACATACCAAATGAACATTTTATTTTACTAACTGAGCATTTATAAATTGAAAAAATGGAACAACCATCCCACGGCTTTCTAAAAATAAGAACTGACTGTGTAGCCCATATGCAAATATTTACAGTCATTTGTTTCCAACACTAGTTTGAAACAAGCAGAAGCCCACTCATGGTAACCGCCTCAGCATTCGGCCTGCCAATAGAGTAATAACTGGCCTGACATCGCTGCCAACTGTGTCTCCTCACCCATATCCGCATTTCCTTCCCATCAGTGCCGGAGATGAGTCAATTGAAGGTGCCGCCCAATCCGGGTTAGAGAGTAGAGACAGTGGAAAATGCAGATAGGAAGAGGGCAAGAGAGAAATGAAAGAGAGCGGATTTAAAGGTATCACTTGTTCACTGCTGAGATTAACCAATTTTCCCTGAAAGATTAACATTCAAGACATCGTTGGTTCTTGAATGTTTTTGATGAACTCTCCTGAGCTATAAAATCTTGATGCTGGTGAGTTATGTTGGTCTTTTCAGCGCTGGATATTTCAGAACATGAACATTTTTAACTTGCTCTTGGCATGCACAACGTCAAAATCAATTCCCAGCAGAATCAAACCCAACTCCTGCGGTCACTGAAATCAAGCGCTCCTTCAGTCACGTCGAGAACACAAGCGACCGCCCGTCAGCCTGCTATGGGCACCGTGTCTTTACGGAGAGGCTGGATCGTGTGTTTTTCTCAATCAGGAGAGACAGTCATGTGGTCAGAGCAGAGACACAGATGGTGCCGGAGACCACAGCGTCGAGTTCCCTACCGGGAACTACGGGAGGCTAACAGCCACGCTTCCCTCAAACCCAAATCAAAGTGAAACGCAGCATTCACATTTTCAGCAACAGCGGCAGTTCACGACCACGTGGACTCCTTGAGAAAGTTGACTTTCGATTTATAGTAAGCAGCGTTTCGAATGGAGGCCTGTGGAATCGAACCCACAAAATTTGCACCAGTTTACAGAAACATTTTCATTTGTGTAACTGATCCAAAAATCAACTATGATCCATTATGGAAACAACAATTTAATTGCATTTGTGAAATCTATAACCGTAAAAACTATAACAGTCAACGAATAAGAAAGTTAATAGCTTTTCCAATCCTTGAGGATTTGTTGTGAAAGAAATTTTATTTGCTTAGCACTAGCTTGTAAAATGTAACTTTAAATAAAGTGTGTCAGACAACAGACCCGTTACATTTGCAAATTTAAATCCTGCTTGCCTTTATTATCCGAATGAGTGGGTGCATATGTTTGGCATTCCTGAAAATAAGAAAGAGGTGGTTTTATTTAGGGAAACACCACGAGCATTGCTTCCTTGCTTCTACTATGTATTTCTTGGATTGATGATAACGCATTTAATCCGATATGTAAAGTGAATCCCATCAAGTTTTCACTCCCATGAACTCCCGTTTACTGTTCAGTTCAGACTGCAATACTTTTGTACATGAAATCTTTACATTTGTGAGAATAAAGTGAAGTTAGAGTTGAGATAAGACTCGCTGTTCATCCCTGTTCAAGATAAGACCAAAAAAGTGGATTTGCTGTTTGTATTTTTTTAAATGCCATGCTAGTTTCTACGGCTAGTCTGCGATGAGAGCAAGGTTTCTTTTTTCAGAAATAAACTAGGATTTATTTGGTTAAAACCTTGGTAAAAATATCAAAAGAATAAAATAAGTGGATTAGCATTTTGTAATGCATTACATTGCACCTCATCTCCGAAATGTTCAGAGGCAAAAGACCGGGATGTAGAGAAGCGTTCATTTCTATACTGCCTCTCAGAATGCCTTCTCATCCATTGGTCTTCCTACGGTAAACCTCTTTAATTAACTCTGACTTTATGTCTTCTCTCCACAAACTCCAGCAGAAAGTTAAAAGGGTCTCGAGTCCAAGATTATTTGGCTAGGGTTGGCACTGAACAGATGTGCTCAACCTTGAGCAGAAGAAAGTTAGTTTGAAGTGTAAGGGGTGTGATGAATTAAAGAAATGTAAAAGTTAAAGTACATTGAAAGTATTTGCAGCAATAATATTCAGAAAGACATTTATAGCACAGTATAGGCAGGCGATAAACATCCAGACACACATGGGATGATTCCCCAAACACTTCTGCAAGCAAACACAGAGTCTTATTCATTGACCACCAATCCAGTATAATGAAGCACTGTTTGCACCAGTTTACTGCTGTGTCTGGAGTATGTAAATTAACTCTGTGTCATACGTTTCAGTACAAACCCACGTCATTTCTCCTCAAAAATTATTATAGTTTTGTGGGTCATTACAGAAAAACTGCATGTTTTGCTGTTGCATAGTTTCCACGAAAGCAGGCATTCAGCTGGGTTTGTGGAAATGTTTTCAATTTTTAATCATAAGAGCTATAATTGGTCCTATGACGGAGATACGTTTTATAATCTGCAAATATTCACATGCACAATACAGTCAAACACGCTTTCTTCATTTTAAAGAGAAGGTGAAGGCTGAATTAACCAACACGTAAACTCGTTCAACTCATGAATGGAGCCTATTGTTGTTCATTATATATGTGAAAGTAGATGCTACAGTGCAGTAGATATTACTCTTCACTAAAATGCAATTTAATATCACTGAGACACAATTCATGCTGTACCTGAGATTACTGATACCGTGCAAAATGATGAAACTGCAAAAATGCAGATCACGGAAATAAAAACGGTAATCTTGAACCGCCAGTCCTTTTACATTTTAGACCTTGCATAAAACATTTCATCTTTTCAATCCTTTTATCCATTTTCTCTTAATCCTAATATAAGTATTATACTTGCATTACTTCACTTTTAAAAATAAAGGTTAAATTCTTCACAGCAATGGCAAAGAAGAACCAATTTTGGTTCCCATTTCTTTCTTACCTTTTCTACTACAAATAACACCTTATGCAACTTGTTTCGAAAGGTTCATACACGGAACCTTTAAAGTTGTCTGTAATCATTTTAAAACTCATTTTAAGCATTATAATTTAATATGTTAAAGTCTTTCCTGTGACCTCATAGTATACACCGCTCTATGAATATGCAAATTGGTCTCCGCTTCTACTCAATCAAACAGATCGGACCATATATATGAACATGTGAATATATTCCACCTTCTCCTTTTTAAACGTGTAAACAGATTAAGGCTGCAACGATCAATTGCGTGTCCCATTAAAAAAATATCGATTCTGTGTTTCATGCACAGCTTGTGCGTGTACTAAGGCATTTGTTAGGTAGGAAGACCTTATCAATCTAAAATCATTATGAGTCGGAGTCGTTTATAACGTGCATTTAAAAAAGCAACACTCGTTAAACAAATTTATTCAAAATATTCTTTATTATCATGAAAATACCTGAAACAATTTGAAGATCAGAGATATAAATATTTCTTTAGACTTTTTTAGAATAACGTTTGTAATCCTACATCTTCTGTGGCACAAGAGGAGTTTCTGCACAAGAGCGCCCGCTGGCTTTAGGGTGTGCCGGGATTTCACCGTAATTGATTCAAAGTCATTTATTGAGAAAACACACATTTGCAGCCCTAAAACAGATGCTTAATTTGATAGTTTCAGATACATAGCTGGCAAGTCCACTAATGGTTTTTGGCGCTGATGTTAACTTAAGTTAGACTTACACACAGCACGTAAGTTCAGCAAGTGTGATTTCAAATGTGATGTGGTCCTGTGTGTGTGATGTTTCAAACCATTGAAATTTCAAACCAAATTTTGAGCAAAAGTTTTTGTGAAAGATCAGATGCAGGGCGATCTTTAAAACATACACGGAGTTCTTTCTCTTTCATGTTAGGCGTTACTTCTGGGTTGTATAAGTTGTGGAAGTGCCACCTGGTGGATAATAGCGGTATTGCGGAAAGCCGGAAATTCTCGTCATTGGCAGTGAAAGCATTTTCTCTTAATCGATGAGTTATCTCGTCAATGGCGGGGAAAGAGTTAAGTAACCTTCAAAATTCTCTGGTGGACAATTATTTGTAACACTTTAGTATGGAGAACACATATTGATTATTAATTATGACTTTTGCCTTAATAAACTCCTAATTTACTGCTAATTAATCTACACAGTCTCACCCCATGGCGTCAATATTTGACGACACTTGACCATGCGTCAATATGTTGACGCGGAGGGTATACCTTTCGCGTCATTTTTTGACGAACTGGGGACTTCAATACTATTACGTCCATTGCATTCTCTTTCCTATTTTCTTACCATTTTCGCGTCGGTTTAGGGTTAGATTTACATAATGACATCCCTACCCAAACCTAACTCTAACCCCAACGCCAGGTGACAACTGTTTAATTTCACATACACTGTTTAATTTTGCGTAATCTAACCCTAAACCGACGCGAAAATGGTAAGAAAATAGGAAAGAGAATGCAACGGACGTAATAGTATTGAAGTCCCCAGTTCGTCAAAAAATGACGCAAAAGGTATACCCTCCGCGTCAACATATTGACGCATGGTCAAGTGTCGTCAAATATTGACGCCATGGGGTGAGACTGGGTTGAATTAATAGCTAATAAGGTAATTGTTGTAGCGGTTAGGTTTAAGTATTGGATTGGATTAAGGGATGAACAATATGGCCACTCAGAACAAGGCATTAATACAGTATGTCCTTTATAAATACTAATAAACAGCCAATATGCAAGCTAATAAGGAAACTAGTTAAAAGTAAGAATTTATGAAAGTGTTATCCAATTATTTTATGCGGACTCATGGACAATTGTCACCCCACCAACTGATCAATATCTCCAATGCAAGTAATTGACATCTTACCACGCTAATAACCTCTGTCTCTCATGTACCACAGTATGTACAAGACAATCTGCAGAGCAAACACAGCGTGAAGTGGAAGAGCAGTCAAATAAAATGTGTATACAGTGACGAAAGACCTCAGAGGATTTCTTTAGCAACATGGATTGCAACTTGATTTGGCCTCGTCAAACAGCAGGGGGCTCACGATGCTGAAATCTAGGACAGGACTAGATTAGTGAACAAAACAATAAACCTCCTTCATCAAAATCAAGCTTCCTTCTTGAAAATTGGTTTTTCATTTTTGAACCCGCTGCCCAGTCTGTTCACAAAGAAATCACAAAATTGCATGTGTCACATGTGACATCGGCCTGTTATAGTGTGAAGGATCTTATTTGACTTGCTCTTTGGGGTGCATTTCGTAATCTGACGAACTCTGGATGCTTTTTTTAATTAAACGGACCACAAAATCTATCGTGAGCGGCACTATTTGGTTTAGAGATTTAACCCCCTAACCCAAAGTATTACACTTGTGCTCAATAGGAAGGACTTGCCCAAAAAAAGAAAAGTTCCTAAAGACCTACATCAAAGAAAAGACCTGAGACCTGACATCTTAGGCTAGGTTTACACTGCACATCTTGATGCCCAATTCCAATTTGTCGCCTGCATCCGATTTTCTTGACGACCCGCTTACATAATCTTTTCAAAGTGACTTGTATCTGATATGCATTCCAACTAAACAATTTGCAAAAAAATTCAAGGTAGACATACAGACCCAGGACAGCGTAAACCACAGAGGAAGTTAAATGCCGCAATATGCAATGGACACAGAAAAAAAATTATACAAGATTATATTTTTGTAACTTTTCTTTATTTTTGTAACTTCCTCCCTTGCGCTGCTAAGAAGAGTCATGTGATCGCACTACACGTCTTGAAATGGGAATATCTGATATGTCAGCTTATACTGCGCACGCGAATGCATACATCCGATTCATAAGCAAAGTCAATTGATTGCAAATTGTTTGCTTTCATTTATTTTGGGGCTATGGTTAGACGTCTAGTAAATTTTTACTGACAACCCAAATGTTGCTTTGTTGGATGGCAATTAGATGTCTTTTAAATGGTAAAATTGTTTGCTGGGGGTGTTTTGCTTCATACAAGATTACCGAACATTAAAAAATCCCCCACAATAATTTTAGCATCAGCCTACATGAAAGACTTGGTTTTTCATAACATCATTGGATACTAAGAGATCATTTCTTTTCTCGATATCCATTAAACGTCTGCTACTCAAAGTGAACATTGAACAAAATGATGAAGTAAGATACCTACCAGATTTTTAAACATTAGCCAGCCTTGTACCCGTTCACCTCAAAATATCTTTAATACGAAATGCTCACATATTGAAAAGAAAATGGCAAAGAAATACAGAAAGATGTCAATGAACTGATTCATCTTTTATTGGCTTTGAGAGGTTACTAATCTCCACCACAACAGACTCAGAGAGTGGCTTTATCCTGGCACTTTCAGAGCGACCTAAAGTAAATAAATAAGTGTTGATTTTTTTTCTACTTTATTTATCTTTCTCCTACCAGTGCATTTCTGTTGACAGTTAATTTAACCGGATCAAGGAGTCTGCTTGCCTTGTCCAAAGAAAGTATGACAAATAGCACCCAGTAAAACCTTAAGACCGTCTTCAAACTGCCCACATCAGGACTCTCGCTGTCGGTGAAGATTAACCTTTCCAACACCAGCAGCACGATCCTCCTTTCTGTGCTGAACTCTCCGGAAGGTGTAAAAACTAAAGAAGGACACGTAGTTTGACACATGGCCTCCATTGACTTTTAAGAGTGAAATAGGAGAGCATGTTGCTCGATAAACTGAAGCCAACTTAAATTTAAAGCAATTTCATCAGTGCTACTTCACGTCTGTCATTTAGTGTGAAAGCTAAAAAAAACTGAATAAAAAATACAGCAAAGTTCTGTCATTTTCAACCCAGCGTTGGGTCAAAAAGAGACGAGCCCACTCCCTTGGGTTGTAATTTAACCTATGCTGGGTCGTTTTAACCCATTGTGGGGTCAAATATAAACATTTTCTGGGTTAATTTAACCCAATGGCTGGGCTAAAATTAACCCAGTAAAAATATACAAATATTTAAATGTTACTGTTTACCTTTTATTTGATCTACATCCATTCACTTCACTATTTTAACAAACATAGTAAACACATTTTTATATCCATCCATATTTGAGGTATGTTGACACCTATTGGTCTGAAACAACCCAGTATAAGTTGTCCATGGGTGCATCCCAATTCAGGGGCCTGCGAAGGCCGTATATAAAGGCCAATGATGTCACCGGGCCATGACGAAGGCTGTGCCAATTCGAAGGCTCCTTCACCTACAGTCTGAAAATGCTGCCTTCATTTGCCCTGAAACCAATAATCCATAGATGGATCCTTCACAGCCTTGGCAATCCCAAGATTCAATGCGCACCTGTGATGTCTGGGTACTTTGAAATAAACATTCAGGACTGTAGCTAAATAAAAGAGTATATTTTGCAAATTAAAGGTCACTGTTTCACTTTTATAAATGATCTTTTAGTGACAGGGATAAATATTATTGCTGCAATATTTTGCATGTTGCTTTTTATTTTTATATATTTCTAAGGTTGGTAAATTTTATATATTGTTGGGTACTTAATCTGCATCAATGTCTCATATTTTCTAAAATAAAATAAAAAAATCCAGCTCCATATTTATTTTTTCCAGCTGACAGACGTGGTGGTCAAGAACAGCAAGTGATGCAACTCCCCCGTAGGCTAGACCGTCTCATTTCAGTTCACTTTGTGGACTTCAGAGGATGCATCCTTCAAACACACATGCTGCGTCTGAAACCGCCTACTATCATACTATAAAGTAGGCGGAGTAGTGCTTTTCATCTACTATATAGTATGGAAATTAGTGTTTTTGGATGCAGCGCGGGTCTTGCCTTCAAAGTCAACGTCATTATAAGGATACAGCCCCTGAATTGAAATGCACCCCTAGTGTGACCCAGTAGTGGGTTGAAATAACCCAGCATGATTTGGAAATTACAAAGTTTTTTGCACATATGCATGCATTTTGCATTTTTTTATATGAAAATAAGGTAATATTCTTCAATACATGTGTGATTTGAAGATATTAAAAAATACATAAAATATATACGCACATTTACTGTATAATCTGTTCTCATTCCGTCCAGAAAGAGTATTCTGTATATTTTAGCTAAAACTTTTTTTGACATGATCTGTCATAGCTCATGTCGCATGTGTTGCGATGTGTTTGAAACGAATGGCTCCTGACAGAAGGCTGTGAGGCGTGTCAGAGCAATGGTTTTTACTACGCTGTGATTGAGCCGAGACTCGGCTAACATGATGGACACATGACACTTTTCATTGTCACACGCAGGTAGACAACCACGCACCAGTTTAACACCATTCTGCCAGCACGTTCCTGCATCAATATTCATTTACAAAGCATACAAACAAGTAGTTCATGGCATGCAAAATGGCTGTCGAGCTAAATATTATTGTATTTAAATGTGCTTGCAGCAACAAACATCTTCCTCGTAGTCTGTACATCTAACTGAACTAAATCTACACAAATATAAAGATGATTCATATGAAATGTAAAATTTTATTAAGTCTTATTAATTATATTCTTTCAAATGTTTGCTTTTTATGATGCACATGCATATTTTGTTACAATAAATGATAAAACCATAAAAAATGCATTTTCAAAAGTCAATAAGGAACTAAAATTGGAACGCTGTTCTTTTTTTGAAGGACAGATAAGGATGTTACCGAATATTTTTTTGTTAAAGCAGCCAATGTACAGTATTTGGATCATAATTACACGTTAGCGTATTTAAGAAATGTTTGTGACTGATTACAACCCTTGTTGGATAAATAATCACATCTCTGACTTCATGCAATGGAGATGAGCATCATACCAGCTACCTTCATTTTTCTCTCTATGATAAAAGAAGCCAGCGCAGATGGCAAGACAACATGATTGAGGATCTGTTCCAGATCTATTCAAAAATCTGGTTTGAAGCTGGCAAACTGTTCGAACTGGCATAGATTAGCACAGCAGTCTGAATCTGGCAGCGAGCTGAATGCATGACGCAGACTCGACGTTACTTGTATCTGTGTAGATGTTTTTGAAACAGTTGGCATTGACAAATGCTACTTCAGAATTGCAAAAATGTTCAGATCCCGAGACAAACTGAATGAAAATGCGAGTTTTTTGGGTTTAGTTAACCCTTTCACTGTAAAAAAATGCAGCATGAAGTTAGTGGTGGGGTATGTTATTGTTTATTTTCTGCTTTTTCACAATTAACTTTGTATGAATGTATACGATTTAGCCAAATCTTATTTTTTTTATTGTGCATCCCTTAGTTTAATTTACCCAATGATATAGAAAGTGTTGGCATCCACGCCAGACTTCTTAAGCTAGTTTAACCAACTTCAACAGCTAAGACTAGCACCTAACCAGACAAAACGCAAATTGAACAATTGTTGACATTTAAAGTGATCTCAGATAGTTGTTTTAGATTTCAAAGAATTCATGAAGCCCAACCATTCAGAAGAGATCAGACCTACTGACACCAACAGATTCCAATCTGACTATTTGATTGGAGTTAAAGACTTTAAAGATTCATCTCGCTGATTTTTCTCTCATCCAAACCAATCAGTGAGGGGTCTTTTGACAGATCTCTCGAATACGGATATGGGACTCTCATCAGACCCTCATGAAAGGAGTCTTGGATTTGATGAAGCACCTGAGGGGGCTATGAGACCACATCTATATTGATTTTTTTAACACATGTTCTTAAAGAAAGTAGGGTTATTCTTCACTATATCAAGGTCAGCAGTCAAGTTAACCGGATTAACCAAGTGTAAAAGCTGTTCAATAAAATCAATAAAATTCTCTGTCTATATATTTACTTTCTTCTCTTTGCTTCCAAAACTTTGCAATGCAGCACGACAAGATATTAAACATCATTACATCATCATGACACATCGCTCCTAAATTACCACAATGTATTAAGAAGCTAAACAGTGTTCACCACTGATTGAACAGTAACTACAGTAGGTTTCCATACTGTACAGTAACTTCTCATTTTGTATTCTCTAGTCTGATTACATTATTCATCAGATCAGACAGTCATGTAATTCTGAGAGATTTCTTAATGGAATAGAAAACGAATGCTTCTCTCTTTCAGAAACAGTGACTGCGGGGTGAACTCAATCTAGTCTTTATAAATTCATCAACAGTAATGATGCACAGCACACAGCTACTGTATGCATCAATAGGCAATCAATGGAGGACGACACTCACTTTCCATCTCATCTAAAGACAATTATCGTCACCCATCATTGGTTAACAATAAAAATGCAGATGATGGCCTTCATGATTTTGTTGGATTTTCACGTATGCAATATTAGTTTTCTATGGTAAAGTGAAAAATACTATAAATAGCATTATATAGTTAAATAAAGCAATAAAGTTATATAAGCACCAAAACATCTGTAATCAGTCTAAAGTGTATAATATATTATATGCGTCAGCGCAAACCATCATTTTGGCATAAAAATGACTGACAGGATTTATTAAAGACGCACAGTGGATAATTAGCGCTGAAAAGGTACTGGTCTAGTTATTTTTGCGACTAACCTTATGTATTGCCTATGCGTTTCTAGGAGTTTCCCTATCAGACGCAACATTTATGGGAGGAGATTATTTAAACGACTCACGCAATGTGATTTACTAATGTTTGCGAGTGTAATATTGCTGGTATTTTTTTACCATTATTAACTCTTTTTCCCTCTTTTCAAAGTTGCCAGCCAGCGCCAGCATTTTTTTATTTTCACAATAGTTCAATGCTTTCCAGAAAATTTTCTTCTTTAAGTATATAAACATACAATATATCAAATAAAAATCAGGAAAAAAAAAGTTTCGTCCTATCTTCATTTGTTCTCTTTTAACCAGCTCTTTAATCATGGGTAGTTTTTTTTAAAAAATACCACATTTTGATCAAAAAGCTGAGATAATTTCATTTTACTTAGTTAGAGATCAGATTCACAACGATGATCAAAACATACACAGAGTTATTACTGTTTGGCCTTAGTGGTACAGTAGTTTACTGTTTTTTTTTAAGTTGGGTAAGTGCGCCACAAAGTGGATAATAGCGGAAATATAAATTGCCTTAAAAACTCGTCAGTGGCAGTGAAGCATCTTCTCTTAATTGCAGAGTTAACATTCCAATGCCGGGGAAAGAGTTAAATGCAAAAAAGCATGTCTTAAATCATTTTGCGCTTAAAATGGCTGCAATTGTTGCTGATAGAAGAGGCATCACAGAGATCAGAGAGCTATGGTACTTTTTAACACGTAAAAGTTTATTTGTAATGCCAGAGAAACATATTATTCAAAAATACTGTTGCCAAGTCATGTTATGTTTTATTTGCTGGAGAAAATAAAAGTGGAGTAACTAGGAAAAGTCACAGAAAACCAAGCATTTCAAAACTTTTGAAAACCTTCATTTTTTTATCTTCAAGTTCTTCTCTGTGTACTATGGCTTTGTTGGCTGGGATTTCACACCTTAAACTTCAGCTGAGATGCCTGTGGTGCTGAACTCAAGTGCATCAGGCGTAAGTAGATCACCGGCACCTGAGGAGCATCAGCTCTGCTTATTTGCAACTGTGAACTAATTTGCGCTGCTCTTAGTAAATTGCATTTGCAATTATGGAAATCAGCTTTTGCATCTGTGTTATTTATTTTGCACATTTTAATAAATAACCCGCAGAAATTACCACTCCCATCAGCGTTTTTTTGGGGGAATTGCGCTCTCGTGCTAATTTGCCCCATTTAGTAAATCTGGCCCCAAGTGTATCTGTTTGTATTTCCTTTGATTTTGTGGTGAAATATGACCCGGACGATCCTGCAAGGTTTGATCATATTCCCGTCCATTGTCTACCTTAAGGGCATCCATCTTGCTTTTCTTCTCCTTGCTGCTTGACTCAGAGCAGAAAAAAAAACATCAAAGAATACCAGGACATGTCTTTCAAGTACTGAGAAAAGTGAAAGAATGTGAGAGATGTCAAAAACAAATCTTGTACACCGATCCTACATTTGCACCTAGATCCTCAAGGGGAATGCAGACACAGAGAGTGCAGGCCTACAACTTATGCTTTAATTTCTTTTTTATTTGGTCCAAAAGCATGAGCTCAGGATCTGCAGACTACAGCAGGAGAGCCCAAGACTTATACTGTATAATACAGTGTGTCAGCAGCCGCTGTCTGTCACGGCCTCCATTCCCCCAGAGGACAGCCTCAAACGTCTTCAAGCATGAGGGTGCTTTAAGATAACAGACGTGAATTAGATATTACAGAGTAAGAGCCGGTTGGAAACTGCTATAGTGTGCCCTTATGAGCTGCAGGTAGCGAATGTACTGCTGACGGTTTGATCTGAAGTTGCGTGGTGGGCCGGCAACATCTAATATTCACTTTGTTGATCTTTCTTTTAGCTCACAGTGATGCAAGAACACTTATTTGATCTTGCGGGCTTGTCCTACATAAGGTACAGCACTTCAGCGACCACCCAGAATTTCTGTGGAAGTGTTTCTGGAAGTCAAGCTTGTTTTAACAGCGTGTAAAGTTAATGTAGGACTACTTTTACCTGTATGTATTTGTCAGATTTTTATTCAAAGCGACTTACAGTGCATTCAAAGTAGGGCTTCATCTGAAACTGCCTACTTCTATACTATATGGTAGGCCAGGGGTAGGCAAGTTCGGTCCTAGAGAGCCGCAGTCCTGCATATTTTAGCCAAAGCACTGATAATCTAACCTGATTTCTAATTCCTAAAGACATTGATTAGCTTGTTCAGGTGTGTTTGATTAGGGTTGGAACTAAACTCTGCAGGACTGCGGCTCTGTAGGACCGAACTTGCCTACACCCGTGGTAGGTGAAAAGCAGTATGCGAGGCCAGTAGTATGTCCGAATTCCTAGTATTCCAAAAACAGGCGAAAAGTACCTGGATGACTTACTTCTTCTTGCAAGATCCCAAAGTGTTCATTAGATGGACCCTTTACTATGCCGTGAGCCCCTGGGAGAGAAGTTATCCAATGAAGAAGAAGGAGATGCGTGATTTTATTCAAAAATGTCCAAAAGCGGTAACGCAGCTCTAATAAAATGCAAATGCATATATTAAACAGCTGTGCCTAATGGTTGATGTATGATACCGTCCCAGTATACGATTTCGGACGCAGCCATGGGTTCGATCAATGGGATCGAACCCATGACCTTTGATCTGGCAACACAATGCTTTATCAATTAAGCTACAGGAACATAAAGCAAACTACAAGCAAAAAAATATAAAAAATGCAATAGAAAAAAAGCATTTACATACAGATGGGATTTGTACATCCGGCACACTCATGTTGCTCAATAACAGCGTCGGGTTAAATAAATGTTATCATTTCAGGCTAATAAAGATTTGCCAAAGACAAAAATAACTCTGGTTTTATGTGATCCCATTTGGAGACAGAGATGCTTATTGAAAAGACTGGGATGTGACTGTAAAATGACGGCTGTATTGGCATTACTCTCTGTACTGAATGCCATTGCCTTTGGAGAGGGAAACCTCTTGGGTGATTACTGATGATTAATGTGCTTTTTGAGAGGCGACGTGCACTCTTTCGATTGTAATATCAATTTCTGCATTACTGCGGTACACCCATTATGAGAGAGAGTAATTTATAATAATCCATCAGTGCTTGACCTTTACAAAGAGGCAAGGGGGGAGCCAGAACGGGAGACGCGCAGTGCAAAGATTGAAAGTTAATATTAAATTCTCTTTAATAAACTTTGTTAATCCTGCAGGGCAATTTGATGGAAGGTATACAGACCGAGAGCTGAGACAGCGTCAACAATACAGCGAGAGGAATGATAACAGAAGTAAGTATTTCTGTGGGATGCTGTCGCATTAAACCAATCTCTTCTGTACATCACTAATGGGCCAAACCAAAAGTAATGAGATGTGATTTTAACTCATTTCTTGAAATACATCGTAGCACCAGATGCAAGTTTTCTTTTTTTCTGAAAACTGCTTTCTGTCATTTCTTACACATCAGCGTCACCAAACGGAAATGTCAAATATTTGTTTTGTGTATATAAGATACTGTCACATTAAAAAAAAACAATTTTATTTATCATGTTTTTACAGCACCATTTGTTAAGTTAACATGAATTAATAATGAACAATACAAACATTTCTATATTTATTCATCATTTTAAAAAAATCTAAACTGTTAACATTTAATAATGTTTAATTAACAAACATGAATGCACAATAAAAAATATAACTGTATTAACATAAACAAATATAAATAAATGTCAATTCAACTTACTATTTTGAGTTTTGACTTAATAAATTTGACAAAACTTAGTAAAAGAAGTAAAAAAAATAACTTAATTTGTTAAGTTAAAGTAACACAAAAATACATATGCTGCATTTTTTTGTTCATGTTAGCTTTTTGTAAAGTGTTAACATTTTAAAAATCAATTTGCATGAAACGGTAAGCATTTTCATCAGTATCTCATGACAATTTGTATGCATTTTGGCTAATTGGTGGCTAATTCGTATTCATGCGTACGGCCACATTTCTACATTTTTGTTAGTTTGCTTTTGCCTCCTGACGTTGTACTGCAAAAATATGCAACATTTTTCAAAATCAACAATCAACATATATTTTTATGATACTTTAACTTATAAAATTACATTAAACAATTTCAACTTGATATGTAACTTATGCCAACTCTTCACAAGCCAAAAATTAGGTGTGGGGTTTCACTATTGTTTTTTTTTTTATGATAATCATTATGTTTCCGTACGATTCACTTCATACAAATTTATACGAATTAGCCAACTCGTAAAATATGTACAAATTCTCGTTGATTCAGGCTGCCATTTTTTCAGGCTGTAGTGAAAGTGTGCTAGAGACTTACTAAATCCAGCAGGTGCTATAAAAAGGGGGTATAGAAATGGCTTTTTTACAAGAGCACAAAGAAAGAGAAGCCTTGGATCCCCTTGAAGAGTCCATAAAGCCACCCTCTCAGAGAAAAGATTGAATATGGTGCCATGTCTGGACGCACGGCCTCTCCGATAAAAGACTGGTTCCCTTCATCAAGTGCACACCATGAATGAAACCAAGAGAGGTACAGAAAACAAACCTGGATGGGTTGTCCCCTCGCATGCCGCATATTGCAGATTGAGTTGTGTGCCAAAGAAAAGAGGCAAGAACCCAAGAACGTGGAAGTGTTGCGATCAAAGCCTGGTCTGAATTCCACTCAACGTCTACTGAGCCTTGCAGGTACTTCACAGCGATATCGACTTAACCGCTGTAGCAGAAACAAACAACGCTAGATAAAAGTATTAGTTCCACTTGCCTGCCAACATTTCACCACTCCTTTCAAAGAGAAAGACATGATGCGGACCAAAGCTTGCTACAGGAGTGTCAGCTGAGAGTGTTAGGAAGCAAGTCTTTACGTAAATATAGCAGTAGTACGGTATAGAAATAACCATATAGATCAGTGACAAAGTTCAACAAATCAAAGACCAAACATGCATATTTTATTGAACTTTAATTGGAAAGCGCACCCTTTTGGTCAGGTCAGGTTTAGGCCAGAGTACGTCTCTGTTTAGCAGAGGTGACATTGAAACTAACAAGCAAATGGAAAGTCAAACGAAATTGATTCGGGGAGTTTCGAGAAATCAAGATCTTTTATGTGAGTAAATTTACTTGTTTAATTAAAATGGCCAGGTCAGATTCTGTGGAGAGCTTCTTCCTTGCACGGGCACGAAACGATAGCCTGTTGGAAGTTTTTTGTTAAATCAACATATATTTTTATGTTACTTTAACTTAAAAAAAGTTAAACAATTTCAACTTGATTTTATAAGTTATGTCAACTTTTCACAAGTAAAACCTGTTAAACATAAAAACACACAGTATATGTGATAGACCACTAGATCAGTCATAATTCGCATGGGTATATATTTTTATTTAAAAAAAAACACTGCATGGGTCAAAATTATTGATTTTTCTTTTATACCAAAAAATCATTAGGATATTAACTCTTTCCTGCCATTGACGAGTTATCTCGTCAATTAAGAGAAAATGCTGCCAATGACGCTTTCTTGATGAGTTAACCCTAATCCTAACCCTAACTGTAATCTGTAATTTCGCTATTCGATTTTTTGCACCCTTGAATTCTAGATTTTTAAATAGTTGAGCTAAATTGAGCTCAGCCAAAAGTTGAGCTTGAAAAGTTTTAAGAACGCAATCCTGACAGAAGCCAAGCTATAAAATAATGCATTTCTATACGCCCCCATTCATTTATTATTTTTATGCAACATGCACATTTATTAGTATTATGCAACATATACTGTTCAACATGCATTGCCCTTAAACCTTTCGCTAATGGGCAACCAAAAGTAATTTATCTTGACTAGTAAGTAATCAACCAGAAGCACTGATTATACAACTTACTGCCAAATCGCGTATATATCAAAGCTGTTTCAAAAATCTTGCTTTCCAATCAGCCGTGTTTCACTCCCTGATGAGTTGACAACTACTTTTGAACCGACCTGAACTTTGCATTTATGACTCTAATATACATGCTTTCAATTTATATGTAGATGAAGGCAATGTAAACCAGACATGTTTTTCAGCCTTATTTCATACTTGACTGAGGAACTCGCAGCGGGAGATTATACAGACAGGTCAACGAAGGCTAAATATAAGAGACCTTGAGTGAGTAAGGCAGGGAGACTCTTTTGGCAATTTATTTGATGTCTTGCATTGTGACCTTGTTATGTGTGCTCTTTCAAAAATGCAGAACATTTTCTTCTTTAAATAAATAAACATACAATATATCAAATGAAAGGACAGGTCGTCTGCTTTCAAAACCATTTTCTTAAAAAAACATCCTATCTTCATTTGTTCTCTTTTTATCACCTCTCAAATATGTGCAGATTGAGAGAAATATGGGGTGACAATTTCAGTTTTGTAAAGGACTTTTGAGATCAGATTCAGAACGATGATCAAAATATTTACAGAGTTTTTATTGTTTTTTAATCAATGGGTGCTTCAGTGTTTTGTACGTAGGGTAAGAAAGCCCCCTAGTGGATATTAGCGGAAATATGGATTGCTGTAAAAACTCGTCTTTGGCAGGGAAGCGTTTTCTCTTAATTGACATGATAATTAGTCAAAGGTGGGGAAAGAATTAACGTTGTCTCAGATGTCAAGCTGATAGAAGAGCAACTTTGACTGAAATAACCACTAGTTACAATTGAGGTATGCAGCAAAGCATTTGTGAAGTCACAACACGCACAAACTTCTGTTTAAAAATATCCAAGTAAATAAAATAAGTAATAAAAAACATTTTGTATTCTCTGCTTTCAAATGCTGGGGGCGTGTCCGCTGTCAGCGCTAAAACCACGCCCACTCAGAGGAAAGCTGTCGTATCTATCTTAACTTTCAAATTGATGCTTGCGGTTGTGTTAGGGGCGGGGCCATGCTCGGTGGCTACTGCGCATCATTGAGCCACAATTTTAGCCCCACCCAAATACAGTCTTTGTAATGCATTTCAGCAATACATTTCTAAACTTTGGCCACATTATATATCACTGATCTCTGATCAGCCTCCCTTATATACAGTATTAGTATTTTACATGCAGCCTAAACCAACATAATAAATAACAGTGGACAATTACGTTTCTCTTGACCTTTCTTTCACCTCTTCAGATGTCAATGTGTTTCTATCTGAGATCTCCTACATTACAGTTTGCTCATATTTGTGACCAGTCACGGAAAGTAGGGACACAAGTCGGATCTGGGCATTTTGAGTTATTCACATATTCTGAAAGTGCAGTTTCTAAGCTTTCCAACGATGTGTGACACATGGAAATTTGATAATATTTGGAGAAGTTGTGGCCATTTGAATATAGGAACTCAGAAATACTCAAACCGAGAAAATCGAGATGAAAGGGACTCTTCTTTTCTGCTGGGGGAGACAATAGGGCTCATTTACATCTCATTTAGCTAAGCCATGCCCCCTGTAAAACCCTTTTTGAGATGTTCTAGCATCATATGTAGTATTTTATGACCAAATGACAACACGCAAAAATAAACATGACTCTTTTACCTTTGTGGGGATCACAAGTCGAATCCAGTCTGTTTCAGATTATCCAATGACCATATTTGTCCACAAATGCGTATAATCCGTGAAATATAGATTGTTTACATGAGATTTCGCATGAATGTCTGGTAATACAATATAATATATAATCTGAAGACTATTTAAATCGTAACATGTAAGGGTATATGAGCTTACACTCCGTTAAACACATGAACCCGCCTTCAAAGTTTGTATTTAAAATAGGGAAGTAGTATAATAGATCATCCAAACAGCGCCGTCGAAAACGTGACATACTTTAGAGATGTTACCAATGGCTCGCTCGTTCCTCCATCAGCCAATGACTTCGTGGAAAATATTGATAGACAAAACATGTAGCCAATTATATGAAGAATACAACGATATCTGTGTAACTTCTGTGTGTTTGGACTCATGCTGCGCTGCAAGAACTGACATAGAGATGACGTCAAAGTACCGCGAGAGCGAGTCGAAATTAAACTACTCCGTAAGATTTCTTGAAGCGCTCTCGCGGTACTTTGACGTCATCCTACTGCGGCACCGCATAAAGTCAGTGACGCGGCTGACGTACGATACGGCTGACTGTTATTTGTTCCGCCCCAGCTTCTTTTATTTTTCTTTTGTTTTGTGCGCCCGAGCTTTACAGTCTGGGGAGACGCACGCTATAAGTTTGAAAAAAAAAAACTTAGCAAACATGTCTGAGGAACAGGGCAGCCGCGTCACTACAGTCACGTGACTTCACGCTTGAGCCGGAAGAGAAGACAATGCTGAATAAAGTCGTAATTCTGCTATTTTTGGACCAAACTATATTTTCGATGCATCAACACAATCTTACTGACCCACTGATGTCACATGGACTACTTTGATGATGTTTTATTACATTTCTGGACATGGAAACCATACATATATTTTCAATGAAGGGGATAGAAAGCTCTCGGACTAAATCTAACGATAAAACATCTTAAACTGTGTTCCGAAGATGAACGGAGGTCATCCGAGTTTAGAACGACATAAGGGTAAGTCATTTATGACATTATTTTCATTTTTGGGCGAACTATCCTTATTTAGTAGTCACGCTGTTCCCTTTGGGGGCGGAGGCGAAAACACAAGCTTATACAGTATGTAAATATACACACAGACAATGACGCCCCCCGCTGCACGCTAGAATCTCCGGAAAAACAAGCCTATTTTAACCGCAAAATGTACGCTTTTAAATATACAAAAACTACTATCTCAAACATGGAGAGGCTTCTTCGTGATCTCAACTAACAGATTCTGCAATAAAACGAAAATCACAAATTTTGAAAAAAAACTTTGTTTCTCATTTTCTCGAAACTTGTGCTGCCGACTTGCGTCCCTGGTTTCCGTGACGGGTCACATTTATGATTTATAGACTATAAAACATGTTTATGTTGTCTATTACACTATCATCAAGGGCGGGGCGGCATTGCATTACTAAAAAGCCTGCCTATCGGATATCTTCATTATGCATACTATATTTGTTTCCAAGTGTACCTTAATCAAAAGGATGCTAATCCAGCTAAGGTCACCTTTACAGCACCACAACCTTACAAGGGTGATGCTTTAGTGTTGACAATGCACACAGCGTTGGAAGTTGGCTTAATGCTAAGCCTGATCAAATTTCAATGAACTTTAAAAGAATTAAAGATCAATTTTCAAGATCAACCCAATGAGAAAACTCAGACAACACTCGCTTTCGTATCAACCAGCACGTATGAAGCAAGAGAGGTAAATTACCAGGTCACACACAATGGGAGAATATGAAGACCTCTCACTTACAAATGGTGAAAGAGTAGACTCTATATTAGTTCAATTCAAGGGCACAAGCTGTGTCCCATGACGTCAGTTCAATCATTAAGCCGGATTTTAATGTCAAATGAAGGTCATGTTTAAACATATGGTCTGAGTCCCCCATATCTCACCATATCTGTCTATAATACCCGACACTCAATTATCCATAAGCCACTTTAATATGGCACAAACCTATATTTGAAGTCAATTACGAGACTGCCATTTGCCAAAAGGTGTAAGGTTAATGACATAATCCATTGGAACATTTATTGCTCGGACGGTTGCCTTTCATAGCTCAGGAGACTTAATAAAGTTCCTAACTATGATTCAGTAAGGAATCTAAAAAAATAATCTTTAGCAGAGCAATAAAAAAACGTACACAATTGATTCAATCGTAAAAAGCATAAATCTATAAAATGCATGAGAATATTGTAGCTCATTTGCTTACTGAAGTATTAAATGAAAAACTTTTGAGATCTCTGGCATAGCAAATCTAGACACAGTTTAAAGAGCACTTATTACATTGCTAAAAGCAACGTTATTTGGTGTATTTGGTGTAAAACAATGTGTACGTGACACATTATTTTCCACAAACCGTATATTATTTTTGCCCCTCTACGCCCTGCCTCCCTGAAACGCGTTGATTTTGTGAAAAGCTCATTATTTTGTTAAGCACAGTTTCCTTCGATTGGCAAGCTAACCAGAAAGTTGTGATTGGCCTGAATACCACTGATGTCGGCTGGAAATGTGACGCTCCTTACCATATTTGAAAGATTCGTTCACAATCGAGGGGCAACCTTCCGATGATCTGCATGATGAAGCCAATACGAAAGTGACTTAAACTGCAATTCATTAAGGGAGTCAATTCCCATAGACCTCCATGTTAAAATGCCCAACTTTACAGTAGAAAATTATATGTTTATAGCCTTGTAAAAAAGTGTTTTTGGTTTGTATAGCTAATTTTGCCCTTCATGACAACTGTGAGGGGGTGAATTTTTTGTAACTCATCCGGTTAAATGATATTAAGCCTTAAACTTCTGCATAATTAAGGCCAGGGCCACTTGAGTGACGGGTGAACTGCCACTGCTGTCACTAGAAGCAAGCTAGGTGGGCGTGGTTTCAGCAACCAGCCACCCCAGCTTCACCCACGTCCCACCTCTTTACACATTTCTGGTTATACGCGAGTGATTCGAGGTGACGCACGGTACTTTAAGCTTCGGTACGATCTGTTACGATCTTCACAAACCAATGGGTGACGTCACGGACAATACGTCCAGATTTTATAAAGTCTATGGTCACAATGCAATATTGACAGAAGTTAATATCGTCTTTACTACCTTATCAATATGAGCCGAATCTGATCCAGAAAATGAAGATGACCAAGTTGATCGATCAAATGACAAATAACGGCTACCCTGCACTGCTCAAAACTTGCGTTTGAATCATGGTTTAGTCTTTAAAGTGGGAGGATTTATGATAATAACTGTCGTGTCCACTTGAACAGGCCAAGAAAGTAAACTATTGCCTACAATCCTTGAGTTTGTTGTATTTAAAAAAAAAAGAGATTTAAGTTGGAGACGATAACTTGATTCATCGTTTACTTTGGGATTTGTTCCTTTGCATATCGTTAACATGAAATAATACACGCTTACACACCAAAGGAAATGTAAAATCATGAATCTGATAATAGGTGCTCTTTAAGACATTAATATTAAAAAACACACCCAATTACTCGGATATTTTTCTCAAATAATAATAATAAATAAACAAATAAATAAAAACATCTTAGAAGTAAAAGAATGACTCTTCATCTCCATCTTTAATCTTGTCTGTATCTATTTATAAAATGATTTTTTCATGTCCTTCATTCTGATTGGTCAATAGTTGTGTTTAATTTATGATAACACACAGCTATGACCTCTGTACCCAATGATTCTGTGTATCACTGCACAGCACCCTTAGCAATGTAAACATATGTGACACATTCTGTTACTGTTCACAGTCGGTCAGGGACTATTTTATTCAGCGGAAAGAAGACTTTTAGTGATTTTACTTTATTAAAGTTGCGCTGATGCATAATTTTTTTTGCTTAAATATTTGTATTGTGTAGTAAATGTTTTATAACAGCAAAAAGGTACTTAAGGCTAGTGCTGAATCGTGAATATGTCACAGCTAAGGGTGTTGTTAGGCACGATTAATTCCACAATATACAGTACAGTCTCATATCTTATTTCTTACATATAGATTACAAAAATAAAACAGGAATTAACACCAGGCCATCTTTTTTTGCTGACTTCAACACCTTTGTTGCCAAAAAGATATTTACAGTAATTTGGCACAAATGCATGTGTCACCAGGTAGATGCAGCCAAACTGGGCAGATGGACATAGACAGGTTGGTTTTTATCATACACAAAAAATAAAATGGCATCACAGACTGTATTAAATCGATAAATATTTGTGCAAGTAATGATAGCATTGTTTGTTCAGTTTAGTTACTGGCAACAACAACAATCAAATGAACTGTTGATTATGATAAACATAATAATAGAAAGAAATATAATTTTTACATAAAATCGAAATTTGTCTATGCACAATAAGCATTTTGGTACCACCCCAAGTCACCACTTGATGTCCGGATGCTGAACCATTTAAGGCCCACTTACAAGACTTTACCAGTGCCAAGTGTACTCTAAGAGAAGCCTTGACATTATGAAGTTCACAGCACATCTCCCCAGATCAATACTGACTCTAAATGATGTTCAGGTGTATTTTCTGTATGTCTGGTGGGCTCTAATGAAGTTTCAAACAATCTACAGCAGAAGCTACAGTAGATTCTGACAAAAATTGGACACTAAAGTACAAAATTGTACATGGATGAGTGGGAAAAGATCAAGTGCTGTTTTTCACCTTGAAGATTGTAGGCTTGTTAATTAATCTGATGGCAGTGCAAGATTTTTTTTGCTTTTGCTTAAGCCGTGGAAACTTCACGAACGTTGTTGAGTTGTGAAACAACGTTACACCGTCTGATCATTTAATGTAAAGCTTGAAGAGGTTCACATGTCCTCAAAAAAGCACTTTATTTAATCAGAACAGTACCAGATATCAGATTTACATACTATAGCCAGTCTCACATGAAATAAACAATTAGCAAGCGCTGTATCCAGTCCATCTGGAAGGTTTAACACAAAGAGAGCCAATTATTCTTTTGAACAATATCATCTGAATGTGTTATAATTACATCTTGAAGGCAATTAACATAATTAGTCATGAGTGTATAAAACGCAACAAGCAATTAATTAATTTATGGCTATTTTTTAATTTTGGGATATAAGGCTTATTTAAGGGAAGAGCATTGAAAAATTGGTTCTTAAGGTGGAATATGTTGATTTTTTCACCACTAGTGGTCGCTATTACACAATAACAAAGGTAAAGCTTTAATGATAGCACGAAAAGAGTGACAATTGCATGGGAGACAAGGGATGAGACATTATTTAAAATAGGAATTTATAAATCCTCAGGAACTTTTGGGAGACTAATGCTTGTTTGCATTAAATATATCACACTGTGCTAGTAGTTTTTGGATATTTCATTACATAAATCTTACATATTAAGGCTTTAATGTAAAGTCTAAATTACAGTATAATAAACTTTTTATACTGGTTTAACATTTTTAACATAGGTACATAACAGCTAAAGTATTTAAAAGAGTATGCCTTAAAGATACAATGCAATTGTCCACGACACTGTTGTCATGTGGTTTTTACGTCAGTAAAGGCGGTAACAAAGGGTAACATGGATATTAAAGTCATTGACAGGTGACTGCACTGCCCTGTGTCACTGTTTAGAATGGCATTTTTTTTCCATTATTTTCAAGTAGTTGAAAACATTAGAGATATTGTTAGTAATCAGCTGGACAAAATATATAACACTGGCCTAGTGTTTTTTTGATATATATTTTACTGCAAATATCTTACGAATTATAAATTCTCCTAAAAATATGTAACCTGCAATTACATGTTTTAAACAGAGATGGTGATAGAGAGGCAACAGTTACAGCATTTTTAATATGTTGGTGAGATCATGAATTATTTTAATTATTTTTATTTAATGTAGTTATACTCCTGTGCATACCTCAAATGCTATTAAAATAATTGGACGTGTCCAAGTTATTGCATAAGAAAAATATATACATGGCAATGCCGTAACACTATATGAGTGGTAAGTTGTCCCACAGAAATCGTATTATTACACAGCTAGACTATTACCATCTAGGAATAAACAACTCGAAAATAAACTCTTACCAGCCCACGGCTGAATTTGTGTATTAAATAGAAAAAAGTACAAGATTACACAAGGTTTCCATAAATGAATAAAAGCAAACATTACTTGTCTGAACATCAAAGCAATGATGTAAAGGAAGAAACCACTTGGTAATTGTACTTGAAGTCTCTCAAAGGTTGGGAAAGGTATAGTTATATTTAGCTTGTAATGATATTTTATTTTGGTAACGTTTGCTTTGATATATATTGAACTTGAAGTGTAGTTGAGTTTAACGAGGTAGGCTACAGACAGCACATATATATTGTACACATCTGTGCGTGCATGCGTGCGTGTGCGTGCATGTGTGTGTGCGTGTGTGTGTGTGTGTGTGTGTGTACACAGTAATGTATTCTACCTTCATGACATCACAGCTCAGGGGAAAGCTAAAGGTAAATTTAGAAATGTCATGTGTTGTCATGTGACATCTGTTCTGGAGCAAACAGTCTGTGCTAATCTGTGTTTTCTAGACTGAGATGGTATTATTGTGGATATACTGGACTAATAAATATAACTTAATTACATAACTTTAAGTAAATAATTGCATGCTTTTAGGTAATTATTATATGATATCATTAAACAAGTGAATTTCTGAATGTACATGTGCAACTAAGATACAATCGCCTTGAAACATTAGGAAGTCTTGATTTTGGCAAAACAAAGCCAATGTTAGGAACCATTAAGATTGTATAGTAATGATACATCATCACAAATCTTTGTATTACTGTATTACAGTAATGAGAATCTAATGTGAATCACCTCAGAGAAAAATAAGAACTATAAAATAAAAGGTCCAGAAACATAATGATAATGATAATTACCATAATGTAATTTGAGTAAATGTGCTTAATTATCATAAACAAATAATAAATGCAAAACATCTTAATGCTTTTACAAAAGACTTTATTTTCTTTATTTACTTATTTTTTATTTACTCAATGTCTTTGCCCAGTACTAGATTCAGTAAATTTAGATTTAGTATAGCTTTATTATTTATTAAGATTAAATAGATGTGTTTGCGTGTGTGCATGCATGAGTTTTTATATAAATATATACAGCAGAAATGCATTTAAAATATTTCAACAATCCTCTACATGCTCGTCCCCCCGCTGTAAAACTATGCATGCTCTAAAACAAAGATATACTTAGATGTACTACCCTGCAGCATAAAACATGAAGCAAACATAAAGCAAATGTACTGTCTAAGCAGAAATGTCTGTCTGATTTAAACATCATATGATGCAACACATAAGTGGTTGCTATGAAATATAACATAATAAGTAATACAATTCATCACTTCATATGATGACTAACTATGAGAAAGTGCAAACAGACACATCAACAACCTGTTCTTTCCTCCGTTCCCATGAGAACAGGACATTTAGTGTGATGTCTGAAGCCATAATGTATATAATAAGAGAGCGAGAAGCGATAAAGGAAAGAAGAAACGGGCGAGGCTGAGAAGGTCAACATGACCTCACCATCTCTGTGGAGGAGGAACAGTACGATCCATCTAACTTATCCAGACGCAATTTATTTCATCTGAGGAATTCAGGCCTTGGAGAGTATAAAGCAGTGTGCATTAGTGTAAAAATCTACAGCCAGATCCATCAGATACGAGTAATAAAAGAATCATTCAAAAATAACAAAACTACCAAGACGCATGAAAGTCTCCGTGGACAAACATTCAGTCGTTTGAGGAATAACATGCTGGTACACTGATAGCTTTTACAAACCGTTTCTCGGATATACAGATGGATGGGTGGAGAGCACCACGTGTGCTTATGATGTTGTGTAAGACGAAGATAAAGTTTTGAATCAGGGCTTCGATAAAACATGGACAAAACAGTTTTTTTTTTTAATTTACATAAGCTCTTAAAGAGAACATATTTTGCCCATTCTAAAAGATGTAATATACGTTTCAGGTGTGTCTAGATTGTGTCTGTGAAGTTTTAGCTTAAAAAACCCCAAAGATCATTTGTAAAGCATTTCCAAAATGCCCCCATTTGGGTGGGAGCAAAAACGTGTGTGTGTACCTTTAAATGCAAATGAGCTACTGCCCTCACTCCCTTACCAATAAACAATGAGCGATTTTGGTTAAAAATCGATCTGATTCCTGTGAATAAAGTCTGAGACGATAGTATTTTTAGCCACATTAGTGCTAACAAACACATTTAGAAAAGCTTTTTGGTAAAATTAAGCAGTCAGACAGTGGCTGTGGGCGGGGATTTATCAGTATGACATCACATTAACAAGAAAATCAAAACAGCATGTCTATTAGGAGTGCTTTGGTTTAAACGGGATTAAAAAAATTGTAGAGTTGTTGTGTTCACACACTGCCAGCACGCATTATGTCAAAACCTTGTAAAAGTGGATTTTGCATTATAGGTGCCCTTTAAGAAAACGTCTGGCTTATATTTTATTTCAACCCTAAATCATGTTACAGTCCGAAAAAATATCATGGTTTCTTCATGCAAAATATTATATTTAATTTTTAAAGTTTATATTTATGCATTTCTCAGATGCTTTTATCCAAATAGAAATTGTGCTACACATTTTATAAGTAGGGGATAGCAAGGCACAAAGTAAAGTTTTTTGACTTTGGCTCTATCATTCAAATTTTAATTAAGTTAGATAATGTTTTACACAATCAACACACACATCTCTGCTAAAAATGAACACTTAAAGTTTGTTTGTGGGACCTACCGTTATCGTACAATTACACCAAAAGTGACATGAGTGCAAACTTACACCATAGGTGGGGTTTATTGTAACAAAGAGGGTTTGTTGTAACACCTGCAAATTTTTTTAATTTAAACACAAAAAATTTAATAAAGGTGTATTATATACTAAAGGTGAATATTGTTTATCTCTCTGCCTATCATATATAGATATCCACACATTCATCCATCCATGATCCTTCATCTAACCATCCTTGTTTTATGCATCAAATCATATAAACTTTTTTTTAAAGAGCTGCACAAGTAAGACAAAAAAATCATAATAGTGAGTTATGTCCCCTGATATTGTATTAACAGTTATCATTTTGACAAATAGTATTTACTATGTGTGTTCTCTGGTACTCAAACCCACAACCTTTGCAACACAATGCTTTACTGTAGATGAACACCATGTATTCATTTGTTTAGGAATATTAAAGTCTTGGCCTGTTCCCCAGTTGTGAAAGTTTCATTGCATAAACAATAGCTGTGATGTGGTTATTTTACTATGGTAAATTTTTGTTAGTCTTTAAAATGAGTAATTCCTAAATCATTTCACAAAATATATAACCTTTGGATAAGCCGTTCATTTGTATGAATATATATATTTGTTTTTTATTTGAATCATAAATAAAACTCTGTTTAAAAGCAAGCTTGAGCCGTCGGATTGTATAAAGTGAGAACATTTCTGCTAGCTTGTTAGATATGTACATGGCTAATGACCAGAGTAAAGAATAGCTGAATACAGCTGGAACTTCACAAACACGAAGAGCTAAAAAAGATGAAAAAGACTAAAGGATGAAGTGAAGATCAAGGCCATGTTCGAAAAAGAGGCAACTTTCAAAAGCAGTGTCACAGTGTTGATGAAAGCCAAGTGATGGCGTCTGTGATATCCAGCCTGGATTTTGCCAAACTTTATGAACATTTAACCGACATATAATGGCTTTTGGCTGACCAGGCGTCCAGACACTTTCTGATTTGTTTTCTTTGTTATTCTATGTGAAAATTATTTAAAAGTTGTGATATTTTTGAGGTAATAACTTAGGCACCTGAGCAAAAGCTGAAAAGCCTGTCATATTGTACACCCAACTGTGCTAACATTTATCAACAAAATAATCAGAACATCAACCCAGCTAGCCATATATATTTAAAATGATTCATGTAGCTGACACTTTTATCTAAGCGACAACTATAGTAAGAGAGCATTTCACATTTGGTGTCAAGGTGCATTGTGTAACTTCTAGGAGGATCTCTTGGCAGAAATGCAATATGATATACATTACTACACTCACCTAAAGGATTATTAGGAACACCTGTTCAATTTCTCATTAATGCAATTATCTAATCAACCAATCACATGCCAGTTGCTTCAATGCATTTAGGGGTGTGGTCCATTTTGAGCGTGGCATGGTTGTTGGTGCCAGACGGGCTGGTCTGAGTATTTCACAATATGCTAAATTACTGGGATTTTCACGCACAATCATTTCTAGGGTTTACAAAGAATGGTGTGAAAAGGGAAAAACATCCAGTATGCGGCAGTCCTGTGGGCGAAAATGCTTTGTTGATGCTAGAGGTCAGAGGAGAATGGGCCGACTGATTCAAGCTGATAGAAGAGCAACTTTGACTGAAATAACCACTCGTTACAACCGAGGTATGCAGCAAAGCATTTGTAAAGCCACAACACGCACAGCCTTGAGGCGGATGGGCTACAACAGCAGAAGATTCCACCAAGGACCACTCATCTCCACTACAAATGGGAAAAAGAAGCTACAATTTGCACGAACTCACCAAAATTGAACAGTTGAAGACTGGAAAAATGTTGCCTGGTCTGATGAGTCTCGATTTCTGTTGAGACATTCAGATGGTAGAGTCAGAATTTGGCATAAACAGAATGAAAACATGGATCCATCATGCCTTGTTACCACTGTGCAGGTGGTGGTGGTGTAATGGTGTCAATAGTAATAGTAAATAGTGCCATTTGGGCATCCTTTAAATGCCACGGCCTACCTGAGCATTGTTTCTGACCTTGTCCATCCCTTTATGACCACATTGTACCCATCCTCTGATGGATACTTCCAATGGGATAATGCACCATGTCACAGGGCTCGAATTATTTCAAATTGATTTCTTGATTAGTTCACTGTACTAAAATGGCCCCCACAGTCACCAGATCTCAACCCAATAGAGCATCTTTGGGATGTGGTGGAACGGGAGCTTCCTGCCCTGGATGTGCATCCCACAAATCTCCATCAACTGCAAGATGCTATCCTATAAATATGGGCCAGCATTTCTAGAAAATGCTTTCAGCACCTTGTTGAATCAATGCCACATAGAATTAAGGCAGTTCTAAAGGCAAAAGGGGGTCAAAAACAGTATTAGTATGGTGTTCCTAATAATTCTTTAAGTAAGCGTATATTATCAGTGGTGTATAAAGGCCTTACATAATGAATTGTATTGTTTTTATTACCTTAGAATGAACCGTTTTTATCTACATACACCGCGGGTCCCCATACATAGAAGTCGTCATTTCACGCCGTCATGTTTCTACCGTATCCCTAAATGGACCAAACTGCCCTATAGAACGCGTTTCGGCACTACTTTGTCCTGTGGTGGCTACCGTAGCTTCTCTATGCGTTTCGAATGGGTGAGCTGTTGGCTACAATTCACAATCTCACCACTAGATGCAGCTAAAAATATACCCAGTGCGCCTTTAGGGAGCCAACAACAAACATAGTCTACAAAGCTATGTCTGCAAGTAGAAAATGAGTTTAAGCTAGAAAGAAATGAACAACACAAAAAGGTTTTATAAGCAAAGTAATTAAAATGTAAGCTACAAACCCAGACTGACTTTATTTAACACGTTAGGTGAAGAAGACGAATTACTATACTGCTGTAAAAAACAAATGGAAAAACTCATAAGAAGCCAATTGCCTGATGATTTTACACAAGCATCATTTTTTTAAGCATTGCTGTTTTGCATTTCTTATATTACTTCATTAAATGAAGCTGTATTTGTTATACATTCTGGTGCTGGTTTTGGATTTTCACTTCATCTCGTACCTGAGTAGGGTTTGCAGAATAAACCACAGATACGAAGTAACAGGAATCATTTATTATTCTGAAGGTATCAACAGGAGCCATTGGTTTGGGGATTAATTTGCCTGTCCAATTCAGACACAAACATAACAGCAGATTTAAAGCATTTTCACTTTAATTCAATGGAACTTTGAGTTTTGCACCTTGTTAATCAAAGCTTGAACTTTTTCCTTATTAAAGAAATAATTTATCACCCAAACATTCATTACGGACCTCAATGAGATGTTCATCTAGATTTATGATTACACTTTTGGGTGAAATGTTCACGTTTATTAGCAAACAAACATTCAGATCCCCTTTTGCATGAAACTCTGGATAGATCGATACTTATGCAAATATGTTAATGCAATGCTTAATCCATATTATGTTTGGAAACATCTGCTGGCTTAAATGAGATTCCTTTGGGACCAAAAAGGCCATGCATTACTTTTTCTTAAATCAGAAAAAGGCCCTTGGCTCCCAATTCAGAACATTATGAATCTTTCTCCCTTTCACTGCAGTACCCGGCATTCAATATTTAAAGCACTTCAACACAAATAGGCTCTCCATCATGGCTAAGGTAGAAGAAAGTTCAGAGAACTGCCTGCTGTTTGGTCTGATAAATGAAGATCCATGGCATTTATTCAGGGACTGAATCGTGAATGGTGCTAATACCTTCTCAGTGTGTTCAGACAATGGAGGACATGTGCACGACAGACAAATGAGATTACAGGATATTGAAATGAAGGTAGGTTGAAATATAATATAGGCAGACATCTACACACAGAGCTTTCCATGCTATTTTATGATGCAATGCTATTTCTTTGCAAATGTTGCATGCACAAACATGATGGGAACATGCATTAGTCATTTTAATTTCATATTGATCCACATCTTAAGGTACATTGATAAAACATACAGGTAAGTACAGCTGACCCCAGTAAAAATCAGTGTGCAATCCCAACACGTTCTCAAGACTTGCGTAGAAAGTCGTGCAATTGATACGCCAAAGTCTAATTTTGCATGCATATGATACACCAGTCCTTCCCGTTCACATAATACTATGCATCTATTCCTGTCATTTTATCTCTTGGTTTCTCTATTTTTTTTTTTTAAACCATTGTCGCTTGGGGTTCTGGTTAGATTTGGGAATGGGGTTAGATTTCAGATTTGGGTAAGGATGAGATTTTATGTAACAGATAGTTGTTCTAACCCCAAGTGACAGTGATAAAAAAAGAGAAATGCATAACATGACATGAAAAGATGCATGGTATTAAGTGGACAGGAATGACTGCCATACAGTATCATATGCACACAAAATTGGACTTTGGCATATTGCAGTACTTTTAAGTATTGCACGACTTTTCAAACGGCGTGCTCTTTATACACAATTTATGAGAATGAGCTGGTAATCCACACAGTTTAAAGCATAACTGAGCTGCAGATATAAACGTTCATGAATTTAATGTGTAACTAAGGAAAAAACTAATTCCCTTCGGGACACAGGAAAGGTAAAATATTACATGTATCTCTTTATAGCTGGGTCTCCACCTAAACAGCATTTTTGAGCGACGCCGCAGCTCTGGCAAATTGAATCTATGCGTGGCATCCAGCAAGTGTTTAACCATATGACCTTTATCAAAAGTAATTTTCAACAAGAGACTTTATCAAAGTCCTAGCGAAGCCCCATGCATAATACAGCTTCGGCTAATGGGCTTCGTGATGCATCTCTCCCCTCCGTTTCTTTTTTTTTTTGATGTACGCCATCCAATATGAATCTCCATAAAACAAAAAAGTGCAAAGCCTTAACCATGCATCCGTCCAGCGTGTTTACGTATTTCACGTCCCAAACGATCCGATGCTTCAACCTGGATAATTAATCGTGCATCAGATCGGCAGGGAAAGGTTAATTAAAATGGCATTATGGGCTATATAGGGATCTATTAGAAATGCCATGACTGTTTAGATGGGTTTTATTTAAAGACGCACAGTACAAAGATTGAATAGATGATTTGCGAACGAACATGCATGATCACTGATCATCAAAATGAATGCTTTTTATATTTCATATTGTACTTTTTAGCCTCATTCCTCTTTCTGTTCTCAAATCTTGGCCTTTCCAAGAGCTAAACCTACAGCGATCTCTCAAACAATAGTGTTTCATACACACGTCCGTTCTTTTCAACTGGACCACGACTCTGTAATTGTACTCGTGGTAGGAGAACTGAAAGCCTTTGATAATTGCGATTACGCCCAGCAAGAAATGAAATTAATTAAAACTGACTCGATAGGAGGCTCATTATGAGGTCCGACTTGTTTTCATTTCTGTGCTTCCTTTGTAGCATAAGAATAAGCGCTTCTTTATAATCGAACACAAGAGCACAGTCGGGTATTGTATGTGCTTTCATGCTTCTAGGAAAGTTTATTTGAACAATATTTCATGCAAATACACGTCAAATATCAATACATATGAGCTTTTCTTATGGCTAGTCTAAAGATTTCCAGCGAGCACACTTTTCATCGAGCATATTTAGCGTGCATCATTGAGGTAACAAATCTCACTTACGGGGAAGACCGAGTAACTTTCACATGTATATTTCCGGTCTTACGCTCGCCTCTGTTGCGGGTCCGGGACAAATTATTCCAATCCAACATTAACCGATGACACACTTAGCCAAGAAAAGAAATGAACTATTGGTGCACTCCATCATTCCAAAGCAAGAAATCCATTCATTTGACTAAGCATTTTTTTTCTTTAGCTGCAACGTACACTACTTTCTTATATCAAGAGCAATGTACGGTTTTTACAAATGTGTTATGAATTCGTGGGTCGCTTGTAATTTCTGCCACGAGGAATGCATTTAATCATCAAACCGTGCGCGAGAATCGTTTATCAGCATCAGGCCACGTATAGTCTTTCTGAACAACAACCTCTATGCAAACCTTGCTCGTGACAGACGCCAAATATTTCAACCCTGCACTTATTACGTTTCCATTTACATAATCTCCCAAGGGAAACTCATTATTATGTTTTATTCATCGATGTAGCGCCCTTAAGCATTTAATAAAAATCACACACTGTTCTAATAAATGCCAGTGGATGTGCAGCGGCGGCAGTTCGGGAAGCAAACGTTAGGGCTTCTTATTCTCAACAGATTGTTGAACATTTACATTATGCTCTCAGCAGACATTTCCATGACAAAGCCGTATTACAATACAGTGCACAAATAAGGTTACGGGCAAATACGATGCTGGGAACATACAGTGCATGCTGAACTACAACAACTGAATTTCTCACACAAATTTGAGGGCCCGCTGCTTACAGGGCATTCTTAAGACATATGAAAGTCCTGATCATAGTCTTGATATTGCTCAAGTACCTCTTATGCTACTTACACACCAAACGCGGGGCATCGCGTTACTCACTTTAGATTACTCGCGGGATTAAACTTCGTGTCATGCAAATTGTTCCCTTGAGTTGAATATTTTGAATTTGGGCAAAGAAGCGTTTGAGGTGAATAGCGCGTGTTTTTGCGGCAAACGCGCCGCCCATATCACGTCATTCGCATCGTCTTTGCATTAACTTTGTATGTAACTTACTCGCGCAAATCGCTGAACTCGCGTCTGGTGTAAACCCATGGTTAGATCTGTAAGAAGTCAAATCTCTTGACCTTGCTGTGAACATTTGAAATGTATTTTGTTGTTGTGTCCACTAGGGTTGTGCCAATAGACGATACTATCAACGATAGTCAGACATATGACCAATAGTGGGCCTTTATGACAATAGTTGGCATGTTTGTCCATTATATTTTTTATTATTATTATTATGCTATTGTTATTATCATCATTCCCGCACTTGCGACACCAATGATCATTGCATGCTTTTTCTCGCATGAGAGAGCTTGTAATGCACGCGACACAGACTCCTCCTCACACCTGAACTTGTAATGCGGCACGGCAATGAGATTTCCTTTCACTAGATAGGTTGGTGGTAGAGATCTCTTTCCGGGTCCAAAAAAATGTAACCGACACAAAATGTCCCGAATCACTTTTTACCCAAACCCAATGTGCATGAATATATTTTTTAAAGAAACACCTGATCCGAGATAAACACAAGAAAATTAGACATGAGTCCGACCCAATGTCAATTTGATTTAACCCGAATGTAAACGGCACAGAAGTGTGTTCAGTCCGCACCAGCCAGACAGAAAGAAACCCCAGTTGTCTCGCAACCAATTTGCCACGCTGCTACATTTGTTTTCATTTGTTATCTGATGACGACACCAAGGTAACACCTAAAATGTGCATTCAAAATTGATTGACAGGTCTGGCTCAATGAAAATAAACCTACCACCAGCCACACGATGCCCAAATGCTTTTGGCAAACAGAGGAGGGGTTGGAAGGGGACTCAATGCACACATGCAAGATAGTTTGGGTCTTCTTGGGTTTGTTCGGCAAAAACACATTCATTTTAAATTAACCGAGGCCACTAATATTATACCCGGCCGTGTCCGAGCCATACATAAAACTTTAAGACCTAAACCCGCTTAGGACTCGGGTCAGACCTTGGGTTTTTGGATTTAAGTGGACCCATGAAAACCTCTAGTTGGTAGGCATGCAGGGGTTTAAAACCAGCGGGTGTGCTGTTCCCGCTCCCTGGCACGCAAGTAATTTCAAAGCGTCTGGAAATCAATGAGGCGGTCGGATTAATGGCATCAGGTTTAAGAAGGTTACGGTCGTGACAGTGTTGCCAGCTGCCCTTAGAGTAAATCAGCTCCTTTTTTGTCCACTTATCCAGTGGCTTGTCATAAATGAGTAAAAAATGAACAAATAAATAAATGAGGAAATTATTGCTACCCTCCGATACTACCGTGTATCGGCGATCTCACCATGGGGCATATCGCCCAACACTAATGTCCACTGAATTCTAGCAGACATCATGTCTAGTCCAGCTAAATAATTACTATGTAACAGCGAGTCGTGCATGTCAGCCGGGATTAATAGAAATCTATTATCCCTGTCTCGCAAGATTACGGGGCAGATGAGTCTGTTGCTTGGCTCAATATGTGTCAACTGTTGGTTCAAGATATTCTACAATGTGATGATGATGGCAAAGCCAAAAAAAAGCTTCAAACACATATATGGACAATTAAAGATCTTTATTCATAACAAGGTAGAAAATCTTTTTGAAACCTTAAAATCAACCACCTGCATCCCATCAGCTGTCACCACCACAACCTTTAGGTAAGAACTGAAGACATAAAAGCACTGATTATAAGTCTTACAATTTGTGTAAAGTCTGAAATGAAATGTGTTCTCAGTTCATCACAACACAAAAAAGTGTTAACCACCAATGTAAATGATTTGAAAACGGTAAGTAAATATATTTTACTTTCATTAGGGGCGTGTCCCTTGTCGGTGCTAAAACCACGCCCACTCACGGGAAATATGCAGACGGCATCTCTTGACTCTATCATGAAGGTTTTAGGAAAATATAAACAGATGGTTCAATATATTGGTAATAAATTCATTCTGTGAGAATTTATATTTCGGGTTTTGACTGTAAATGTCACATCCATTGTGCTGGAATTGCTCATACTGTATATACTTTTACGATATCAGTATATTTGTAAGCGCTGAAACCTCACAGGCTCCTTTTTATTTGCATCAAATTAAATACTCCATCTAAGGTGCATTCAATTTGAAGGAAAAAGATCAGGTCTCATATGCAAAAACGGCAACATTTGCGTCCAGGTGTGGGGAACTGCCGGTCTGTCAAATGAGATCAAATGCATTTCAAGAAGTTCCTGCCTAATGGGAATTGCATCTTATTTGAGAGTGACCTGTAGAGAATGATGCTTATAATCCACTGCAGGTGTGCCCACAGCTCGCGGTAATCTCATCAATGGAGCGTCTGCGGATACCTCCGGCTCTCATCTGCTGAAGATAGATGAGAGAGCGTTATACAGGTGCACTGATTGATTTCAATCTAAATGTACCGGCAGGCAGATGCATCACTGAGTCTGAACTCTATAACTAAAGGCTGTTCTGCATTAAGGGGGTCACAGCGTCCTGAATATTTAGATGCGATCAGTTTGAAAATATTTGAATGATTTCAGAAAGGCATGTTGACCTTCATACTACGTTATTTTGTGAATTATTCCTTTTTATTAAACATGCATGAAAAACATCCAAACATGTTTATAGATAGGTCAATGTCAATAGCAAGTTTTTTTGAATGACACCATTAAACACTATCAAGGTTGACCAATGTACTGTACAAGTAATAAAAAAGGAACATTATAATGTATTCACAAAAAATTATGTGACTAAAATACAATGTAACAGTACAAAACTATGATTTAACATTGGTTATAAGTCGTGTTTCTGAAGCTAAGTTGGTAGATGTATAGCACTGAATGCACTTTGGATAAAAGTGTCTGTAAAAAACATAAATGTAAATACAGTATAAATAGTGTAGATATAGATAATGTAGATACAGGATAGATAGATGGATAGATGCAGTATAGGAAGAGTGATAGATAGATAGATAGATAGATAGACAGACAGACAGACAGACATACAGACAGACAGACAGACAGACAGACAGACAGACAGACAGACAGACAGGTAAGTAGAAAAATATAGATAGATATAAATAGAATATAGATATAGATAGAAAATATATAGATAGATAGATGGATGGACGGACGGACGGACGGACGGACGGACAGGTAGGTAGGTAGGTAGGTAGGTAGGTAGGTAGGTAGGTAGGTAGAAAAATAGATGGATAGATAGACAGACAGACAGACAGACAGACAGACCGACCAGTATAGGAAGATGGATAGATATTGTAGATAGATACTATAAATAGATAGATAGATAGATAGATAGATAGATAGATAGATAGATAGATAGATAGATAGATAGATAGATAGATAGATAGATAGATAGATAGAGAGACAGATAGATAGAGAGACAGATAGATAGAGAGACAGATAGATAGAGAGACAGATACAGTATAGATAGATGGATAGATACAGTATAGATAGATGGATAGATACAGTATAGGAAGATGGATAGAGACAGTATAGACGGACGGACGGACGGACGGACGGACGGACAGACAGACAGACAGACAGACAGACAGATAGACAGATAGACAGATAGAGAGATAGATAGATAGATGGATAGATGGATAGATGGATAGAGTATAGATAGATAGACAGACAGACACAGACAGGCAGACATAGACATTATATATATATTGATAGATACTGTAGATAGATAGACAGACATTCAGACACCGACAGATACAGTATAGATAGATGGATAGATACAGTACATATAGATGATGAGATATTGTAGATAGATAGACAGAAAGACATACAGACTCAGACAGGCAGATATGGTATAGATATATTGATAGATACTGTAGATAGATACTGTAGATAGACAGACAGAAAGACAGACAGACAGACAGACAGACAAAGACAATATAGATAGATTGACAGATACTGTAGATAGATACTATAGAGAGACAGACAGACAGACAGGCAGGCCAAAAGACACAGATACAGACAGACAGACAGACAGACAGACCGACAGCTAGGCAGACAGACAGACAAACAGAGAGAGAAAATATAGATAGATTGACATATACTGTAGATAGATACTAAAGACAGACAGACAGACATACAAAGAGACAGACAGACAGGCAGGCAGGCAGGCAGACAGACAGACAAACACACAGACAGACAGACAAGCAGACAGACAGACAGTCAGACAGACCGTATTGTTACTGTTGGTCACTGACAGTCAGAGCGTGTCAATTTCCCCTAGTTCACCTTTAACATTAATCTCCTGAGTCTTTGACGTCACTAACAGTAACAAGCATTCTTACAGTAGACTACAAATTTATTCTGAAGGACAACAAGCACACGTTAAGTGACCCACATTTAAAGTCAGTGTCATTTTTAAGCATTACGCAGGCACTACCTTCACGCAGGAAACGAGAACAAAAAGTGGGTTACATCCTAAACTGTCCCCATGGCAACAAGTACAAGTACCCTTCATCCACAGCAGATGTAGCAGAAAAGGTCTATTGAACCGACCAGCCCACAAACCTGCCCTGTTTGCCAGTGCGTACAGGAATAAATCTCTCTCTGTTTGTCTCGCCTACCCGCTTTCCATTTTCAGGCATCATCCGTGACGGGATGGCGGAGGAAGAAACTCGCAGTTCACCTGTCACAGGACATACCTGTACGGACTGGCTGTCTTCATTGGCATGACAACTGTAGACTTACAAATGGACTAAAATATTGGAGCGAGGTCAGAAAATGTTACGCCAGTGAAAGAACCTTCCCACACAGAGCGTTTAGCCGAGCCGGTGTGGCGACCTGACATTTTGAGAGGGTCTTTGAAATGTTAAACTGCTGGGTTTAAAGGAAATGCCATTATTTATCCGCAGCCATAGATGCAAGTTGTGAAGTGCAATTATGTTAATAAAAGTTGTGTGGGGGCACCAAGTATACATACAAATATATTTTTGTGTCTGATCTAGTAGTATGGTCTTGTTTAATGCATATTAAATCACATATCTAATCTTGAGTTCAAGCTTGAACTTGCTAAGTTTGCAATTAGGTTGTCAAACTGCATAAATATGAGAAATGCAGATGGCAACAAATGCTTTGTGTGTTGTGTGCAGTTGTCTCTTGAGGACATCAATAGAAATGAAATTCAGCTACTTTATCAAAACAATGTGACTCAGAAAGGCTCGTATTGCATCACCATGCTACAGCTTTATACTGCGATCCACATAAGTGGGTACAGGATCAATACTCTAAGACATGTTATTATTTGTTGCTATCCTACTCATCAATGTTCTGATAGCTATTTGTGACCCAAATTGGTTTCAAAAATAAAATCATTCATCTTGAGATTCATCGACAACCTAGAAACGTTGATGATTACACAATGCAGAAAAATAAAAACATATTCTACTGGTGCCGGTCTGCATCTTCTCTTTTGTAACATAAATAATAAAAAATATACAGAAAACAATGCAGTAATGCATGATGTTGTGAAACATGTGTGTAATTATTGATTGAAGACCTCTATTTCGTGGAGGTCAAGCAGTTTTAAGTAAAACATGTGAACAGTCACATGTTCAAATTAGATGCATACATACAAGCATGTATTATATGTTTTAGAAACTTGGCTGATTATTATCAGTGTTGGGGAAAGTTACTTTTAAAAGAAATGCATTACAATATTAATTTATTCCCCCAAAAGTTATTAATTGCGTTACTTAGTTACTTTTCATGGAAAGTAATGCTTACGTTACTTTTAAGTTACTTTTGCTTTACTCTTTCTTTGATCTCTTTCAGACCTTGCAGGTGTTTTTATGATCGCAAAAATGTCAAGCTCTGACCTGCCATCTCCGTTTCTGACTCAAACTGTTCCCGTTCAGGTTGCGTAATTCTTCGTTAATATTCAGTTTAATTCAGTACATTATTATTTTTTATTGAATTAATTAAACTGAAAAGTAACTCACATTACTTTTTTAAAAAGTAACTTCAATATTAATGTGTACATTTATAAAGTAAAGCGTTACGTTACTCGTTTTCAGAAAAGTAATATTATTACGTAATGCGCGTTACTTGTAATGCGTTACCCCAACACTGATTATTATTTTAATTGATGTTTGTTTAAATTGGCTTATTTATTGCATCCGTCAAAAGGTTACGATAAAAACAATGGTGTCAAATAAAGAAAAAATTAATACAAAACAAAATCCAACTTTAAAAAAAGGTATTTTTTAAAAGAAATTAAAAATAAATGAGCTCCAGCCCAAGTTTCCCCCATTTGTGTAACTGTCGAATTGCTCCCCTCCATAAAATACCAGCTAAAACCAAGCAAACCTGTTTGGGTGGTTTTAGCTGGTTGGCTAGTTTTAGCTTGTCTCCCAGCATGGATCTAGCTGGTTAAGCAGGCTTGTTTTAGAGTTTTTTTTATCTGGTCAGGCTGGTCAGGCTAGGTGACCCGTCTACCCTCCAGCTAAAACCAGCTTACCCACCAGCTTGACCAGGCTTGAAGACCAGCTTCACCAGGCTGGGAGGACCAGAATTAACCACACATACCCAATTTATAAAAAAACTGAAGCCAAAACGTTATTTACTAATTTTTAATTTTGAACTCTGTGTATTTTTTAATAATCATTTTGAATCTGATCTTACTTATTCATTTAGCTGACGCTTTTATCCAAAGTGACTTACAATCTCTAACAAAATTCCTTCACAAAATGCAATTATTTCATATATATATATATTTTTTTTTTTTGCTAAAAATTAGTATTTTTAAAGAAAAATGCCCATATTTAAGAGTTTATAAGCTAAGATAAAATATAGATAGGATGAAAGTTTTCCCCCCGTTTTGTTTGTTTATTGTTTGTTTAAAAGCAGAGGGTCTGTTCTTTCATTTGATATATTTGTATGTTTATATATTTTTAGAAGAAAGGCATTTTGAGAAACTTTTGTGAAAATCACAAAAAAAAAAAAAAAAATGCTGGTGGGCAACTTTTCATAAAAAGGCTGGCGGGGAATGAGTTAAATAACTAAGACCAGCCAACTGAGACCAGCTTGACCAGCTAAAGTGGCAAGACTCCCTCTAAAAAGTGCTAAAAAGGTGCCAAAACCCCACTAAAACAATCTTGCCCTGCTGTCTTTTCAGTAGGGACAACGTATCTCCATTACGTCAACACACCACATAACACAATCGAATTAAGCCAAAATAATGAACTGTAATTATTTACATTATTGTAACAAAATACATACATATACAATAAACATATCTTCTAGAAAAATGGGAAAACAAAAATCTCCTTGTTTAATAAATCCTTTCCAGAATGAGGATATATTTTTAACACGACCACAAACAAGCAAAAGCAGACTTATCACAGTATGATGTGAAATAAAGGCTACAACCTGTTTAAAAAGAGATCAAACCTTTGAATCTGACCTGCCCCAACTTTCTGTTTCAATAGAAAACACACGATACAAGATTGCATTTATCAACCCATTTCATGGAGCCTTTAACTTCCCCAACAGTGACCTGTGGAGGGAAACAGCAAGCAACTGTTTCACAAAAATAACGAATGTACTGTAGCGAGCTGACACTTTAATACAGTATAACTTTCAAGAAACCTCCATTTAAAAATAAAAAATAAATAACATTTACAAAAAGAGATCTTAATAACAACCTTTCCACCCAGGAGTACCTTTAAAGCGTTCCTCCAAAGTGCAGGTTTTCACATTTAAAAGTGCTCTATATTTATCCCGTGCTTTGTGTGCGAAATGGTTTAAGTTTGATTTAGACAGCATTTATCTCAACATACCAAAAGAAGCCAATGAAACCGCTTGATCATATCTGAGATCTTCAGACTGCAAGTGTGTTGGATGCAAGGTGACTGTAACACCTGATTTTAAAGTACATCCTATTTAAAAACAACACAAGGTGCTTTAGTTACCTTCTTTTCAATGAGATCTCTGCTAGCTGGACGTGTCTCGGTCTATATTGCTTTCTTCTTATCATCTCTTAATAGAATTATTTAATATATTCTGTCAGAAGCGATCAAATACACTGCCAGCAATGTGACCAGTCAAAATCCGACGTTTTTCTCTCCATGTGGTTAATCTGACAGCACCTTCTGTGGAAACCCAATTAAAAAGTCGCCTCAGAGTATGTGTGTGTGTGTGTGTGTGCGCGCGTGTGAAACACAACAGATTAAAGGCAGTGCTTGTAACAGCCTCTTTTTTTAATAATCGTACAATAAGAACAGCATCTGCCGCCTCGGCCACAACTGATAGAGACGCTGACTTGAAGAAATAGAGAAAGAAAAACATGTGGGCTGGAAACCCATCGGCTCAATTCAACTACATGTGACAAATTGTGTCATATCAAGTGCGCATGCAAAACTGAATTCATTTTATTGTTTTTTTGTTTGTTCTTTTAAAGAGATAGTTCACCCAAAAATTTGGTCATTATTTAATAATCCTCATGTCGTGCCAACCCCCAATGTCGGTTTTTCTTTGTTCTTTAGAACCCAAATTCATCTTTAAAATTCATACAGTTGCGAAAAACAGATCCAAATTCAGCCCTTTATCCAGGGACCGTAAATGTAAGATCTAATTTTCGTTATAAAAGCTTTATGACATATTGCTTTACAACACTGATATCAAACACTGATTGCTCATTGCTAATATGTATTGTACACTTAATTATCAACTTAACCTCAGAAGACCCGAGCTTTGGTTTGGCTTGCATTTTAGTTTTCTTTCACATATTTGGGGTTAGGAAGAAAAACAAATATTTTTCTTTGAACATGAAGCAGTGTAATTGTCCACATTTGTGTACTACAGGTTCCAGTTACAGTACACATAATCAGTGTTGGGAGTAACGCATTACAAAATATAATATATTACAGTAATATATTAGTTTTTGCTGTAACGCAGTAATATAACGCATTACTAATAAAATTTTGGTAATATTTTACTCGTTACAGTCTTAGTAACGAGCGCGTTACAACAATGCATTTCAAAAATAGACGTGTTATTTTATTTTTTTTTATTTTTGACCAATGCCCGTGACCAGCATCCACACAGGAAAAAGCTGCGGGTAAAATAGTAATGGCTGCGTCCCAAACAGCATACATCCATACTATATAGTAGGCGAAAAGCCCTACTTCTCGTACTCTTTGCCTACTATATAGTATGGAAGTAGGCGGTTTGGGACGCAGCGTATGTCTGTTTCCAGGTGCTGTATGCAGCATGTTCATTTTTACTTTAATTTTGTATTTGACGCGTTTCTTAAAGAGCCGAATCTGGGAAGTCCGCGCTGTATAAGCATTGACTAAAGTGGTCGCAATCAGGTCCGGTAGCGCCGCACACGCAAAATTCTGCGAATAAGAGCACTAAGTAAAAGCAATAGAAAGTTTCTATCGGTCTCCTGTGCTGCTTGAACCTCAGAAGTAAAGAGACTTTTAAAAATCTTGCCAATAAAATCCATTTCACCACACCAGCAATGACAAGGTAAGCTAACGTTGCTATGGTTACAGTCCATATACATAATAGATTGCTAGGCTATTCCTATGCTATCTACAGTTTTATTACAAACAGCAACCTAAACTACAACATAACATTAATGTAGACTTAAACATGGTTATTTAAATAGTATATTTAAACATCACTGTTTAAAGTTTTTACCAGCCTTTGTATGGGAGCCTATATGCAATGTTTGGCAAAAAGCAGTGTTCCTCTGTTTGTCTATGTTTTATATGTTAGTCTACATGTAATCCTTATATTGTACTGAAATGAGCTGTTTTCCTTGAGGCCTGATCCTCCAATAGCACTTTTTGATAAGTTGTGTTGACCCAATGCATGCCAGGTTTGTGCTGTGAATCTGAATTAAAAGTGAATTAAAGAATAGAAATAAAAAAAGAGGTTGCGTGTCTTGCAATGTAATTAGTCTATAGTTTGCATTATAGTGGGCTCTAGCTTTATTGTGTTTGGTATGTCTACCATAATTTACCAGACTTTTACCAGATCATTTGTCTATGTTTATGACTCTGACAGTCATTGTTACTGTTTTTTTGCCATAAGTCTTCACTGTGCCTATTCAAAGCTCGAGGGCCAACACATAACTTCTAGATTTATAAGCATCAATAAACTGCATTTTAACATTTTATAATGCCTAGTCATACTTCTGTTATTTTGATGAAAGTAACTCAAAAGTAATGCAAAAGTAGTGTAACTCATTACAGTTCAGAGTCAGTAATATTGTAATGTAACTAATTACTTTCAAATGACAGTAATTTGTAATATATAATGTATTACACTTTGGAAGTAACTTGCCCAACACTGCACATAATTAAGTATTATGGTGCAAACAACCAAAAAATGTGATGTCCACGTATGTGAACACACCAGGTCTTAACGTCCATAAAAATATGTTTGTGTTTTTGAAAGTTATATTGATAAGTTTTTTTTTCCAATATCTACAAAAAGAAAGTTGAGGATGAAATATCTTGAGGATATAAAATATATGACAAAAGTGATTTATTTAACACTTATTTTACACCATTGTGGTCCCCATCCACTTCCATAGTAACCAGAAAACCCCAAACAATTTTTCGAAAATCTGCCTTTGAGAGGAACAAAGAAAGACATTGGGGGTTCAAACTATAGACTGTAAAAAAAGATGGATGACTCAACGTCGCCTCCCTTCCTTGTAATGAATTGAAGCCAAAAATGTCCAACCATGGTCGCCGCCATGTTACGTAAAAAAGTCAGTTTGGAGCCAAGGCATACGCAGAAGGAATCGTCCGTGGAGCCAGAGTCGGAGCCGCGGTATCAAACTTCCTCCCAAACACTTGCGCGCCAAAATTCAACCACGCCAATCATAACAACACACCCCGTTTCTATAGCATAAAATTACTAGCTAAAGTTACTAGCTAAGATCAGCGTGATATCAACTATCTAAAAAGACCAAAACCATCTTTTGAAAACTTTTATTGGAAGTGTAAATTTTGTATTTATTTATAGCAGAATCCCATTCGTTTGAATGGAGAGGGCGGGGTTTATGAATTGTACTGCAGCCAGCCACCAGGGGGCGATCAAAGAGCCAGAGGATTCAATTTTCCAGACATGAGGGGGAGTACAGTGCCACACTTTACACTCATCTACCTTATAGACTTATGGTCCAGGGACACATATATAATAACTGTATAATATATAATAATTAAAAACGCCTAAAAAGTTTTTCAGTTATGTAATGCAATGTTTACCGCAATGAAATTGAAGATTGCAGTTGGATGCACTTCTGGTTTCCTTCATATATTAATTTGTGCACTGTTCTTTTCCCATTCTCAATGAAGAAATCACCACGAATCATCGCAAAATCATATTACAACTCTCGGTTGGCTTCCCAAAATCCTATGTAAATTTTATGAATTAAATTCCAAGCAGATGATTTCCACAATTACTCTCCCAGCTCACATCGTCTGGCTTTCAAGATCTAAGCAATTTCTGTTTTTATCCTCTCATAGATTCAGACAGGATATTGTGTTTTCAAAAATAATTGGTTTTTAAGAATCATATTCTGAATCTGGTATCTGCTCTATTTCCAACCCTTTTGAAGTAGACTATAAAGTATCTATTAATTTACTTAACCTGGATCGGAATATTACCATCCCACAAAAGAAACAACATCCTAACCAAGCAACATTAACATTACTTATTTAACACGTCTTAATATTGCTGTCCATAAAAGTTTTTTCAACCTGAAAAATTATTAGACATGTGCGTGAATATGTCATGTAGCAGGTGATGACTGAATCAATCCTAAGCTTAAGTGCATGATACATCCAGCACACGCCCAAAACATATACAGTATGACACCCATATAATCTCATAGCAACTAGATAAAAGAAAGAAACGAAGAACCCGCTGAAGAACCCCTGTGGAGAGAGTTATGGCCTAGTGATGAAACATCTACATTACACACAGAGAGCTTCTCTTCTCATTATTCTTGAAGTCAAACATGCATTTCAAATTGCCCAACATGGGGTTGTCAAAAATTACAATGGGAACGATGGCTATTTTTAGTAATTACAGTACTTACTGGAGTAGAGTACATATTCGACCATGAAAAAAATGAGCTTTGCTTATTCAAGAGGATGATTAGATGACCGCTCAGTTTTGTAATTCTTGCAATCAACATGAAATGGCAATGATAATCCATTTTTATAATCTGATGCACATCAAAGCATATTCAACATGAGGAAACATAAAGTGGATCTTGATTTTATTTGTAGTGATTGCACTGTGAAAATGGGTGCCACATAACAGAAATGAGCAAGAGGGTTGGAGGAGAGAATGACACCAGTAAAAAGTTTTTTCTTCTTTGGATTAACATGCAACGTTTAAAGGAACAGTATGTAAGAAATGTATATCAATTCATCATAAAATGGCCCTGATATGTCACTAGACATTAGGAATAATTTTCATTTCAAATACTTATATCACTGACAACAGTGGTAAGGCCAGGTTATTGTCATTTAAAAAGTGGATTTGCAGCCCTCAACTGATGTTTATGTTGTCATTTTGTGTATTGGCCACCATTTGTGTGATTGCAGTACCAGTTTTGGCCACAATCCTACATATTGTTCCTTTAACTGTACAATAAGACAAGAAACAAAATAAATATTGTTAATTATAATTTAATGTTGACTTTTATGCTGCGTACACACCAAAAGCGAAGCTTGTGATCCTCGCTTTAGATAACTCGCGGGATTTAACCAGTGTTCGAATTATGTCAAAGATTAAAGGGGGTCCCCTAACTAAGCCCCCCACCCCTGGGCATTACCCTACCCATACAGCAAAAAAAAAAAAAGATATATATTTATCCCATATTTATACCCATATATATTAGATATATTATTTCTTATTATATTTTATTAAATATACAAAAAATATATTTAGAAATATGTTTACAAAAATTAATTTTTCACCAATATATTTTGTATACTTTTAAATATATATAAAAAAAACATTAATGTACCATCACACTGGAAGATTTTTTGTTACAAACCTCTAAACATAAAAGTTTTGAAAAAAGGTAAGAGCATATATAAATTTCAACTGTAAAAATATACTTTATGAACTTCTATATTTTGGCCAGGAAAAATATTTTTTGCCAAGTGGGTTGTAAAATTAGAAACGTATGTGTTGCCTTGAAATATTGAATATTTTCACGTGAAAGATGCATTTGAGGCTAATAGGGCGTGTTCACGGCAATCGGGCAAATTTGCGTCTTTGCATTGACGTTGTATGTTATCTACTTGCGCAATTAATTAAATTTGCTTCTGGTGTTAGCCATGTTACGGCAGCAAAGTCCTTCATTATGCCAGAATGAGAGTATAGTTCCTAGCCATATCTGCCTAGAAAATCACAACTTGTATTTTTCCGTCGGTCTTAGTACACAATGTAACTACATAAGAGTCAAGTTTAAAATAGGAAAAAGATTGAAACTCTTTGGTTATTTTTAAGCACAATGCTAATGGTCTAATCAGATTCAATGGATTATGCTAAGCTATGCTAAAAGTGCTAGCGTCAGACCCAGAGATCGGCTGAATGGATTTTAAAAAGGTAAAAATCTAATGTTTAACTCTAGGGGAGCTGGAAAATGAGTATATTTTCAAAAAAAGTGGAGTGTCCCTTTAAGCTTTTTTCTGGCCAATTCACCATGTCGAATCGGCGGTAGCTGTGATCTAGTAGTCGGATTAATATAATTGGCTGATAGAAGAAGCAAGCAAATGGAAGTCAAGAGAACGAACAGAAATGTCTCATTCTTATACAGTACATGAATATTATATGTATAAGGATTTGGCTTATAAGACATTACAGCTATGTCACAAAACCGTTTGTAGTGAGTGAGATTTGTGTGAAACTGGCTTTGTTTATGTTTTATATCCCTGCATTCACAAGCTCTTCCAGTTTCCGGTTTTGAGTAATGAACACCAACTACTTTCAAGGAAATTTTGGACCCAGACGCAGCCAGCATGGTCTGCGCTACTTTGTTGGTGTCCCTACCCTGCTGAGGTTAACAGTAAATAACACTAACATTTCAAAGCTCCCGTAACTTCAGATACTGTAACTTCTCTCTTTGAGTTACAGTACTTTTGTGCCACTTTTTCACCTTTAGGGTTCTTTAAGAGAGTAAGTCATAAAGGGTTAGATCAACATATGTGTGTAATGATAACAGAAATTCAATTTTTTGTTGAACTGTTGCTTTAAGTTTCAATGACCTTTGAGTATCAGAGAAGTTGTTTCTTTTTTGTCTCTTGTTAAAAGTCGCCGTTGACTTTAAGTGCAAAGACCTCTCCTTTCTCGCTCGCCGTAAACCTCCCTGTGGAAAATGAAAAACAAACCTGCAGACTTTAAGCTGCTTAACTGTGAAGCCACACAATCCGACACTGAGGTTTAAAGGTGTGTATAGATCTAAAAGAAAAGGGTTTTGCCGAATGGTCTGCTAATAGGCACCACTAATACACAAACACACTCATACTATTAAAGGTGCATTGTGTAACTTATTAAAGGATCTCTTGACAGAAATGCAATATAAAATCAGTGGTGTTTAAAGACCTTAAACAATGAACTTTGCTGTTTTTATTAACTTAAAATAAGCTGTTACTATCTAAATACGACGAGGGTCCCCTTACATGGCAGTCGCCATTTCACGCCACCATGTTTCTACAGTAGCCCTAAATGGACAAACTGCTCTGTAGAGAGCGTTTTGTTGCTACGTTGTCTCAGACGATGACGTGTTTGTCTTGTCGCAGCTAGCGTAGCTTCTCTATGCGTTTTGAAAGGGAGGGGTGACCTGTGGACTCTAAGCACTAGATGTCACGAAAAATCTACACACTGGACCTTTAACACCAAAGCTTGGTAACACATCACCATGAACAATATTTATTCATCTTGGTCAATTTCAACATTGACTAAGCATTTTAAAATCAAAAGTTGATGCATGTACGTAAATTTTGCACTCAATTTGCATTAACTAAAATGAATAAACCCTACTGAAAAATCCACCTAAGACCAGCGTAATGGTCTCCCAGCTTGGTTTTAGCTGTTTTTGCAAGCTGGTCTAGCTGTGTTTAGGTCACTTTTTAAGCCGGTGTGGATGGACTAAGCTAGTCAGGTTGGAAGACCAGCTGACCCGCCAGCATGCCAGGCTGGGAGGACCATCTTAAACCAGTTACTGCCACTTTAAACCAGCTTAAACCAGGTACCAGCTTATGCTGGTCTTTTTCAGTAGGGAATGCTTTGAATAAAATTGTTCACTGTTAATGTTAGCGAAAGCAAGTAAATTTTTACAATGATATTAATTTCAATATTCATTGTACTGTATTTGGTCTAAGAGTTTAACATTTTATGCATTTGGCAGGTGCTTTTATCCAGAGGGACTTCTATCTATTTGTGTGTTCCCTGCTATTGGCCTTGAATTCCCAGCATAGCGCTCTACCATTTGAGCTACATACATTTTTTAAAAAAAACAGCGCTATTACAGAAATATTAATCATGGGAATGGGAGATACTGTATGCTTGGGGATGTTTGGCAAAGTCTACCTTCGATGTCACCTTCTTGTGGAAGAAAACAGTTGGGCTTGGCAGATGGTAAAGCCGCCCATGTCTTCCAACAAATACTGGGGTCAGTTAGCATGAAATAACACCATGTGACCCTGCTGCCCCTGTGGCCTTTTAAGTAATACTTACAGAACACGCTTGAGCTGGCATGAATGATCCACCCGCCTCTTTTCTCCATATCATAACCTCAGAGTCAGTAACACTGCTGAGCTAAGCTAATCTCTGGCACCTCGTAGCATTAGTCATTTTGTTCATCTTCTAGTTATTTCAGAAAATGCCTGGGGTGGAAACGCTCCGATATTACAGAAAGGCCACTCGGGTCCAAAAGCAGCATTTTTCTTTATAGCCAATTTGTGAGTAAAATTAGCTTGAACCGAGTAAAACATCACCTTGCATCCTGTGATGCTGAAGATATTGTGGTAAAATGAAAACATCATCAAATATGTATTGATGATTAGAGAGAAAAATAGAGTTTGTGGTTTAAAAACAGAACAATAGCACAACCAGCAAATGAGTTAAGAAATATGGCAACAAAACCAAACCACATTTTCACATTTCTACTAAAACATTGCACGGTATTGCAATAAAAAAGGTTAAAGCAGTGGTTCTCAAACTTTTTCAGCATGCGGCCCCCTTTGTGTGTGGTGCATCGCTCTGTGGCCCCTCAATGTACATTTTTGACATAAAATTTGACATTTCAATGTAACAAAACATATTCAATTGTACAACATATTGCTAATGGTTAGTAGCCTTATTTTTCTGAGGTTTAATTACACAGAAATTATGAAAAATGAATGTGTTTTATAAAATCTCATAAAGGGGGCACCATCTTGCGGCCCCCAGTTTGAGAACCATTGGGTCAAAGGGATACTCCAGCAAAATATCTAAATTACCCATGATTTAGTCACCCTCAAGCAATCCGAGATACATATGTGACCAGTCACGGAAAGTAGGGACACAAGTCGGATCTGGGCATTTTGAGTTATTCACAGATTCTGAAAGTGCAGTTTCTAAGCTTTCCAACGATGTGTAACACATGGAAATCTGATAAGATTTGGAGAAGTTGTGGCCATTTGAATATAGGAACTCAGAAATACTCAAACCGAGAAAATCGAGACGAAAGGGACTCTTCTTTTCAGCTGGGGGAGACAATAGGGCTCATTTACATCTCATTTAGCTAAGCCATGCCCCCTGTAAAACCCTTTTTGAGATGTTCTAGCATCATATGTAGTATTTTATGACCAAATGACAACCCGCAAAAATAAACATGACTCTTTTACCTTTGTGGGGATCACAAGTCGAATCCAGTCTGTTTCAGATTATCCAATGACCATATTTATCCACAAATGCGTATAATCCGTGAAATATAGATTGTTTACATCAGATTTCGCATGAATGTCTGGTAATACAATATAATATATAATCTGAAGACTATTTAAATCGTAACATGTAAGGGTATATGAACTTACACTCCGTTAAACACATGAACCCGCCTTCAAAGTTTGTATTTAAAATAGGGAAGTAGTATAATAGATCATCCAAACCATAGATATCATATAGAAGACTAGATGCCCTATTGGCTGCTGGGGACTGAGAAATACGGCGGCCATCTTAAACCGGTCGCTCTCCTAGTTTCGTTGCATGGCAGCAGATAAGATGTCAGAGCACTGTGGAGCATTTTCCTGTTCTAATCGGCGGACGATCGCAAATAGAGCCCGGAGGATTATTTTCACAAGTACTTTTTAACATCGCGGTACTATTGGTTGTATTTTGTGAATAGAATATTAACAGAAAATTGAGAAAGAGCCAGCTTATTGATTTTACTGTACTGAAATCGTAGCCAGCTATCGTTCGCTAGGCTATGTGTACTGCACCAGCCGCTGTTCACCCTGCAAGGAGAGTGGGGTAAAGTAAAGTAATAATTACAAGAGTTTCTCTGTTGTGAGTATTGTGTAAAGCGCTATATAAATGTGTATTATTATTATTATTATTATTATAAGGTGCTGTGAGCTGCGTGATCCGCCGAGCTTTAAAAAGCTGAGATGTCAACAGGAACAGAGGATGTTTTCCTTCGTAGGGAGGACATTGAGGAGACTCGGTTTGGAATCGACAACTATCAGTCTGACTCGTTGTCACTGGTTGTGTCTGTGTTTTTAAAGATAAGGCTCCACCATGTTGCCAAACTCACCTCTCTTGAACTACAGAAAGGGAGCACGGGAAAGAAGCTCTGGAAAACAGTCCTCTTTCAGGGGTGTGTGTGTGTGTGTGTGGGTGCGTGCGTGTGTGTGGGGGGGGGTTTACAAATCATTTTAAATTGTTTCTTCACCATATTAAAAAGTCTTATTTTATTGCAACTATCTGTTTCTGCATCTTTGTCATATTTATAGTGTGTGATTTATAAAATATCTTATGTCCTACACCACATATTTTGATTTTGGACTCACTTTATATCTTATATCAGAATATTTTATTACTGTTTAGTGAATATTCATTCATTCCTACTATGAACATTAAGTGGCGCTGTCCACATTAGTGTTGGTAACACTAAGATTCTAAACCTAAATATTGACAAACTATTTATTGTTGGAAAGCTCAAATAGTATATTTTTCATATTTCATTACCATTTGGGGAAAATTATGACACAGTGAGAGTTAGTTTCTAAAAATGTTACGGCCCCACAGGTAGGCCAAATTTGTTTTTGCATATAACACTAAAACCCTACTCTAAACCTAAAAAATCATGGCAAGCTATATATCACCGGAAAGCTCTCAGAATGTAGTTTTAATATTTCAAAATCTTTTTGCATGAATAATATTGCGGTGACAGTAATTTATTAGTTTGTGAGTATACAAGAGTACAAGAGTATGTGGCAAAATCTAGTGGCAGTTGTTGGTAAAACCATTAAAATTGTGACCCAAACATAATTTTTTTGTGATTTGGATCACAACTACTTGAGACATATTGCTTCATGTTAACATTATTTATTGTGTGAAACATTAACTTTTATGTAATTTTATTTATAAATTAATATGTTACTGCATAATTTGATATATTAAAATAAAGGTAAACGGCTATAAAAATATTTATATTTAATATTTTTACGTTCTAACTCATTTGTGAAAAACCCTAAATTGTCTTCTTTAAAACAAGACCAAGATTAGGTTTCTAGCCCAAAGAATCCCAGAGAAATATTAATTTAAAGATGTACATCACGTTGTCACCCCCACTCAAACGGGATTTGCGGCACATAAGGGGTTAAAATACGCCGAACCATGTGTCCTATATCATAGCTCCATGAATGACCTTTGCAGCAAAAAAAACCGCGTGAAAATCTGTTCAGTATTCACTGAGATATGATTAATTAAATGCGCTGATAGCTCAATGCACCAGTCGTACAGATTACACTGAGTGGAGCGGGTGACCGATCTAAGATGGCGGCCCCATATCTCACCGCGCCAGTAGGCAGTAGCGGTCGATAGGGTGTCTACCTATATGATGTCTATGATCCAAACAGCCGTGTCGAAAACGTGACATCCTTTAGAGAGGTTACCAATGGCTCGCTCGTTCCTCCATCAGCCAATGACTTCATGGAAAATATTGATAGACAAAACATGTAGCCCATTATATGAAGAATACAACGACATCTGTGTAACTTCTGTGTGTTTGGACTCATGCTGCGCTGCAAGAACTGACATACAGATGACGTCAAAGTACCGCGAGAGCGAGTCGAAATTAAACTACTCCGTAAGATTTCTTGAAGAGCTCTCGCGGTACTTTGACGTCATCAGTCTTCCGACTGCGGCGCCGCATAAAGTCAGTGACGCGGCTGACGTACGATGCGGCTGACTGTTATTTGTTCCGCCCCAGCTTCTTTTATTTTTCTTTTGTTTTATGCGCCCGAGCTTTACAGTCTGGGGAGACGCAGGCTATAAGTTTGAAAAAAAAAAAAAAACTTAGCAAACATGTCTGAGGAACAGGGCAGCGCGTCACTACAGTCACGTGACTTCACGCTCGAGCCGGAAGAGAAGACAATGCTGAATAAAGTCGTAATTCTGCTATTTTTGTACCAAACTGTATTTTCGATGCATCAACACAATCTTACTGACCCACTGATGTCACATGGACTACTTTGATGATGTTTTTATTAACTTTCTGGACATGGAAACCATACATAGATTTTCAATGAAGGGGAAAGCTCTCGGACTAAATCTAACGATAAAACATCTTAAACTGTGTTCCGAAGATGAACGGAGGTCTTCCGAGTTTAGAACGACATAAGGGTGAGTCATTACTTACATTATTTTCATTTTTGGGCGAACTATCCTTATTTAGTAGTCACGCTGTTCCCTTTGGGGGCGGAGGCGAAAACACAAGCTTATACAGTATGTAAATATACACACAGACAATGACGCCCCTAGCTGCACGCTAGAATCTCCGGAAAAACAAGCCTATTTTAACCGCAAAATGTACGCTTTTAAATTTACAAAAACTGCTATCTCAAACATGGAGAGGCTTCTTCGTGATCTCAACTAACAGATTCTGCAATAAAACGAAAATCACAAATTTCGAAAAAAAAAACTTTGTTTCTCATTTTCTCGAAACTTGTGCTGCCGACTTGAGTCCCTGGTTTCCGTGACGGGTCACATATGTCCATCATCTTTCAAACAAACACATTTGGAGTTATTTCAGTAAATGTCCATGCTTTTTAAAGCTTTATAATGGTAATAAACATGGATCAGGGAAGAACTTGTGACTTTAAACCCCAAAAGTGCATTCATCCTTTAGAGAGGTAATCCACACGGCTTCAATGGGTTAATAAAGATCTTATGTGGGTAAATGATGCAAATTGTAAGAAATATATCCATATTTCAAACTTTATAAACTAATAACTAACTTTCGGTCTTGGATTCACACAAGAATTTTAGCGTAGTGACCGTTCGCTGCCATGGGTACGTTGCGCAGTGACTCTCGTGAATTGCATGAGTCCAAGATGGCATCATTACCGGAAGCTATGTAATTATAGTTCATAAACTTTAAAATAGAGATATTTTTCCTATAATATTGACCTTTATTTACACATTGGAGCCGTGTGGATTACTTTTGTGAAGGATGAATGTACTTTTTGGGGCTTCAACGTTGTTCCCTGATCCTTGTTTTCTCAAGCTTGGAAAGCAAATACCTTTACTAAACTATATCTCAAATTGTTTTGTCTAAAAGATGATGGCCATATGTATCTTGGATTGCTTGAGGATGAGTAAATCATGGCATTGATATTTGGCTGGAGTATCGCTTTAACAGTAATCTCAAAAGATTATGGCAAAAACACCAAACAGCGGTTTGAAGTAAAAGCAATGCTGAGTCCCAATTCGCCTACTTATACTACGACCTAAAAGTATGTACTGTTTTTGTGAGGAAAATGTACGTACTTTTGAGTGTGTAGCAAAACAGTATGCACGTTCTGGGACGTACTTCGACGACGTCATGCAACGTGAACGACAACGTGGTTGCCTAGTTACGCACACCAAACGCAGGTCGTTTGTGAGGCGGCTGGTTATGATGTTCATGTGCAACAATGTGTGTAACGAAAGCTACTTATTTTAAAGTCAAAATAGTTAAAGTTTATAGTATAACTATTGTTTAACGTATTTTATGCTTATTTTATACTTATGTATGCAAAGCAAAAATACCGCGATGAAAATGAACCATGCTTTTACTATAGTAAAAGTTTAGTAACCATATTTCTTAATAAAGTTAACATTTGTACAGCCACAGTATTACTACAAATAAGTCAGTTTTGTTAAACTATGATTAGTGTAGTAAAAGGTGTTTATTTTCATAAGGGTTTATAGTAAGGTATAAATCTAAGACAGAAACATAAAAAGAAATACATAAGAAAGACACATGCATGACAAAGTACTACAGCCATGGTACTTTATTTTCACAACATCAACCGAATATTACGACACAATGAAAGATAACTTTAATTAGGGTTAAACATTTGAATTCTTACACTTAAAAGCTGAGGGCGCATCTCCGCTGCTGCGTCTGGCTGCCACATTTACATCACCACAAAGCTCCTCCCTCCCGCACGCAATGGGTTGTGGGCAATATTAGCCGTTAGAGTGTGGATCGATCTACACTTCGAAATCTAACCGGAAATAGTAGACCATCCGGGTATCTTTGGGATACTCATTTCAACATACTACGTTTTGGGACGTACTAATTCTAGTTTCGAATACTATTTAGGACGGATAGTATGCGAATTGGGACTCAGCACAAGTGTTGCTTTACAATTAACTTCCATGTCCCGGTCAAAATGAAGAGGGGAGTAAATTACCCACAATCCACTGCAAACACGCATTCATCTCTGACTGCACTGTGGTAAAAAAACGCCCACTAACACACAAATCAATTCTCGGCAGATAAAATCAAATCCGCCCTACAGTACATTTTTCTCTGGCTGAAGCTTCATTTCAGTGTAAATATGTTGTATTATGGAAGATAAATGTTTTGCGGACATTTACACGCTTGTTCCAAAACATACACACACACATATAAATATATATGAAGCATTTAACACAAATGAAATGTAATAGCTGAATTATTATGTCCAAATGTTTGACATTCACCTCAACATGAACACAGCGTGTAATAACACTGCATGCCAACTAAACTATATTGCTGTCCGTGTGACGTGTATTACATTTCACCCACTAGGTATAGACCTGATATAGTCCCAATTCTAAACAAAATAAACTTGAATTTGGTTACATGTAGTTTTTGCCAAAATAACGATGTTTGATATTCAGTCATGTAAGCAAAGTCAATAAGGAAGTGTTTTTTTCATTTATTTTTGGGCTACACTGTAAAAAAAATACTTGTTGATTCAAAATAAAATATAAGTTAACTCACAAAAAAGCTAAACATTTGAGTTAGGGCTGTAACAATTAATCGTGTAAATGTGCGTTTCTCAGTGAATGAATTTTAATGAATTACGGTGAAATCCCGGCACATCACAAAGCCAGGGGGCGCTCTCGTTTAGAAACTCCATTTGTGCCACAGAAGAAGTAGAATTACAAACCTTATTCCAGGAAATGTCTATAGGAATATTTATATCGCTGTTCTTCAAATTGTTTCATGTATTTTCATGATGATAAAGAATCATTTTAATGATTTTGTTTAACGAGTGTTGCTTTTTTTAAATGCACGTTATAAACGACTCCGACTCATAATGATTTCAGATTGATAAGGACTTCCTACTGACAAAATGTCGTAGAACACGCACAAGCTGGGCATGAAACACAAAATTGATTTAAAATCTATTCTAAATCGATTTCAGAGGCATTTTTAATGGGACACGCGATTAATCGTTGCAGCACTATTTTGTGTCAATATCTTTAAGTTGAATTAACTCAAAATTTTGCAACATCCAGCTAACCAGCCTGATCTCACGAGAATTCGTACATATTTTACGAGTTGGCTTAATCGTATGAATTCATACAAATGCAAAAAATTACGATTCTCATGAAAAAACAACGAAACGAAACCCCTAACCCCGCCCCTAACCCCAACATCACATGGGTTAAGGCAAATCATACAAAAACTTACATATGTGGTCGTATGAATTAATACGAATTAGCCAACTAGTAAAATATGTAAACATTTTCGTGAGATAGCGTTGAGCTAACTTAAGTTAAACCAAATTTTTATGGTGTATGGTTAGACGTCTATTAAAATTTCCTTGACGGGACAAACCTGGTTTGAGCCTAGACGTCTGGGCTATTAGATGTCTTTTTAATGTAAAATTGCTTGCTGGACACAAATTAAAATAATACACATCCCTGTGTAAAGTCTTGAATAATAAATGAAAAATAAAAGCACACCTTAACATGATTCAAGATTTGAGACATCATTCTTGTACTCTTGCAATCCTTGTTAGCTTACCTTCACATGTACTATAAATGGCTCGTGAGATAATGTATATTTGGGTGCTTTATCGATTCTATCAAAGCTGATCGTGTTTGAAATAAGTTACGGAGCTGTCATTATGATTTATTGTTTACAGAGAAATGGCAGCTGTATACAAAACTATATGTTAATTAAATTCATATGCCACAAGCCACACATACATCAAAATGACAGAATAGATTTGAAGAGGTTCTGATGGCCAGGAGCTTGCGCCTCACGGACAAACGGCAAATCGTTTCTGTATTCAGTCCGATCGGCGCACTGAGATTCAGACTTTGACTAAGTGTCGTAGGGAGAGCGACATTATTGACATATATCCTAACATTTAAACAGCGAAAGCTCATAAGCCCAACTCATAATTTGTTCTTGGAAATCATTTTTCTGTTACTTTCTCAGCACTGCGTAACTAGATCTGACCTCAATCTGTTTTATCTGACTGATTCTCATTACTGGGGATTGTAAATTAAAGCATATTTAATTGATACGGTCTGATGAATGTAAAATGATTCGAATGAAATCAAGGAAATCTAGTGGATGGTTTTAATGGATATAACACACACTGTTTAGTCTTTTAAAACTAGCTGAGGAAATCAACGCATTCAGACTTTTACTTCATTTCTTTCCAAGAAACCCACTTTTGAAATTTCATCCGATCTCTCATTAATCAGACCTGAATTATTGCCCGCTGCATGTGATAAAACATTCACATCAAACTTATAGTGCAGTATATGCTCTTGGCGCATAAAGTGCATAACTTTTATTATTACACAAGGACGATCCAAGCAATTTATCACAATTAATCTCACAATCTTTTTTTGGCTTAATGCCTCAACACATTCATCTTTTTTTTAAAGGAGAAAAATTTATAAGTTCTGGGTTTGCTGTGCTTATACTCTGGCTGATTTTTCATACTTTAATGATAATTTCCAATATGCAAAAGTCTTAATAGTTAAATATTCTGGTTATAATTAATACATCAGTTGCCAATAAATAAAAGAACTTTTAAAATACATTAAAGACTAATTTCTAGGTAAAGTAAGTACACAGCTACATATCCTGTTTTCCCCTACATAATCTTTAGTGTTTAGTTTAAAAATAAAGCATTGTAATAACTACAATACACAATTTACTTAGCGTAAAAAGCAAACCTATCAGTATCTATTGGTATCGGTGGATGCCATTCTTTGTTTCAAATGATAATGTTCTGAAATCCTAGACGTGCAGAGCGCACAAACTGCAATTCTGTTGCTTTGTGGCCCAATTCAAAATAATTACACAGTTTTTCCACCTCTTTAGGTTGCCAGGATATAATCTGCTCCGCTATTTGGCTGTTTTTAAACAATCGGCCCATGTCAAATGGGGGGAAATGCTGTTATTTCACAATGCCGAAGGAACACATCTGATTTAAAGTCAATGACCTACGTAAGAGTCTAGTTAAAACTGGTTTAGCAGTGGGTTGAACGAACGTGCCACTGATCCAGGACTCTACCTTTATGGTTTTGTATGTTGTACCTTTTGGGGTAAAATATTAAACCCTATTGGACCTATTGTGTACCTTTTAAGTACCAAAGTTTGTAACAGTTAAATGTTAGGGATGCAAAACATTTAAATGTACATTTAAAGGTACATAATAGGTCCTTAATGTAACAACAAAGATACAACATTATATCAAGTATACCTTTAAAAGTAGGGATGTGATGATAAATGGCAATATATACTAACAATACCTGGGCGATAACTATTACTGCCTTAATTCTACGTGGCATTGATTCAACAAGGTGCTGAAAGCATTCTTTAGAAATGTTGACCCATATTGATAGGATAGCATCTTGCAGTTGATGGAGATTTGTGGGATGCACATCCAAGGCCGATGCTCCCGTTCCACCACATCCCAAAGATGATCTACCGGGTTGAGATCTGGTGACTTTGGGGGTCATTTTAGTACAGTGAACTCATTGTCATGTTCAAGAAACCAATTTGAAATTATTCAAGCTTTGTGACATGGTGCATTATCCTGCTGGAAGTAGCAATCAGAGGATGAGTACATGGTGGTCATAAAGAGATGGACATGGTTAGAAACAATGCTGAGTTAGGCCGTGGCATTTAAAACAATGGCCAACTGGCACTAAGGGGCCTAAAGTGTGCCAAGAAAACATCCCCCACACCATTACATCACCACCACCAGCCTGCACAGTGGTAAGGCATGATGGATCCATGTTCTCATTCTGTTTATGCCAAATTCTGACTCTACTCTCTGAATGTCTCAACAGAAATCGAGACTCATCAGACCAGGCAACATTTTTCCAGTCTTCAACTGTCCAATTTTGGTGAGCTTGTGCAAATTGTAGTGTTTTTTTCCTATTTGTAGTGGAGATGAGTGGTACTGGTGGAGTCTTCTGCTGTTGTAGCTCATCTGCCTCAAGGTTGTGCATGTTGTGGCTTCACAAATGCTTTGCTGCATACCTCGGTTGTAACAAGTGGTTATTTCAGTCAAAGTTGCTCTTCTATCTGCTTGAATCAGTCGGCTCATTCTCCTCTGACCTCTAGCATCAACAAGGCATTTTCGCCCACATGACTTCCGCATACTGGATGTTTTTCCCTTTTCACACCATTCTTTGTAAACCCTAGAAATGGTTGTGCATGGAAAATCCCAGTAACTGAGCAGATTGTGAAATACTCAGACTGGCCCGTCTGGCACCAACAACCATACCACGCTCAAAATTGCTTAAATCCGCTTTCTTTCCCATTCTGACATTCAGTTTGGAGTTCAGGAGATCAGGACCACACCCCTTAATGCATTGAAGCAACTGCATGCGATTTATCAGTGCACCCCTATATAAAACGTACAAAACAAACCCTTAGGAGACCACCCCAGCGACAGAAAAGTTACAATTTTGAACCTTTTTTCTGACAATGTAGTTTTTTTAAATGTAAAAAACTACAGTAGCATGCAAAATGTGCACACTATGAAATTATGGGTTATTTTACCAACGAGTTAGGTTAAGTTAACCCAGAAAGTGATTAAAATTGACCCAACAATAGGTTGAAATAACTCAGGATTTTGGATTGAAACAACCCAGCATAAGTTAAATTTCAACCCAAATGGTTAGGTTTGTCTCTGCTTCGGCATAAATGAAGATAAAAGCGTTGTGCATTAACCTTAATACAGAAAGAGGAAATTCATGTTTAAAAGAAATGCTGGTGTTTGCATTTGTCATATGAATGAAAGGCATCTCAAGTAAAACGAGCTGATGTTTCACATGGAAAAAGCAGTGATAATCTGTGAGATGGAGAGAACATGTTAAATGTTTAGTTATCATGAAATGATAAAAGGGAGGATTTGTCAAGGAAAATTTTTATCTTTACTTATTTTACCTTTTAACTTATTTCTACTGTTTCATGATATTGAGCATTTATTACTGTTTATTAATAGTTTTATGGTATAAGCTGCATAAATTAAATAAGCTAAATTTTTCCGTCTTGACCTTAAGTATTAGTTGGCTATGTGATATATAGCAATTAAAAATGAGTGTCTTACTGTTTTCATTGCAAATGACAATGCTTTTATCTCCCAATGCCGAAGGAACACATCTTATTTCAAGTCAATGATCTACGTGAGTCTGGTAAAAACTGGTTTAAGCAGTGGGTTGAACGAACATGCAAATGATAAACCCTCCAGGACTTGCCTATTAAAGTCAACCAATCAACTACGACGGATGTCATGCAACTTAATTAATATTCATGATCGGAGCCACGCCTGGAACAATCTGTGAACTGAAGCCGCTGACAGAAACGAATAACAAATAACGTGACAGAGCGCCTGTCTACCCTCACATTAGTGCCGATCCATCTCTTCTAGGGCGTACGAGAGAAGAAGGGCACCGTTACGACCGTTGTTGGTAAATGATTCGTCTGAACAGATCTGTCGGGTCACTGGGCGAGTCGGTTTCACACTGATTTCAATCTTTGACATGACCTTACTCAGTCAACATTAAAGATATCATGGTTATATTTTTTACAGAATGTTCTTTACATTATGTAGGATGATTTTATGTAAATCACAAAAAAATGACTTTGTCTGGTTATGGTTTCTCAAATAAGTGTCACTTGTCAACTTCCTGGAGTTCAGATGGTTGAGCATCGCATTACCATTGCTGGAAAAAAATGTGCCAAATGATTATTTGTAGCATATACAGTAGGTATTCAAAAGCTATCATGAAAAGTGCAAAATGTATTTCCGCCCAGTTGTTTCTCAGTGATTAAAACAGAAAGCGTATGAGCCTGTGAACAGTTACCCATGTTGACGTGTTTCATCTCAGAAGCAAACTTTCCACAACACCTCCATATCTAGTTTTTTTTATGTTCTCCCCCTGTTGCGAAACACTTAAACATTAGCATGACTATAAAAAGCAGCTTTGATATTTCACCACAGAGCTTTTCCTGAACGTCTTCAAAGCCGACACTTTATTGTGGACAAACTCTCTCGCTTTCTTCCGATCTTCTCTCTAACTTTTTTTCTCTCATCTTATGCAGTAATGATGGTGTGCCTTTTGAGGTGTAACAGACCAATTACAGGTCTGGCGTCTTAAGAAAGGTGTGCATGAGGTTTAATTTCAACTTAATAATAATCACCTTGAGGCTGTTTATTTGGAAGCAGCATCACCTCACAAGTCGAAGGGGCCGACAAGCAATAATTGCTTGAGTTAATGATCCTGTCAGAAATGATCAGAGTGTCAATTTAGATTTTTTAATTTAGTAATTAGGAAGAGACACATCAGACATAACAGCATGTCTGAAACCTTCCCAAACACACTTTATATAATACAGTACATGTACTTGTCAATGTAAATGTCTTTTAAACAAACAGCTATTAATGTTTATTACGCATTTTACGGGGTAAGCTGTCATATAAAGCTTGGAGGAAAAAAAAGGTTTTGTCAAAGAAAAAAAAAACAAATGTACTATTGTGTACCTTTTAAGGACTAATTTTGTACCCGGTAAATGTTTTGTACCAGTAAAAGCTTTGTTCGATTTTTAAACTTCCCAGACGTGATGTACACTCAATGGTACCTGTAACTCCATTTTGGCTATTCCAGTAACTGCACAGTAGATAAATCCTAATGCTATTGCATACAATGACATTTCTAAACCTGTGCCAAAAAGTTTAGGAGGTCTGTTAAGATCCCCGTGTGCAATGCGAGGTCAGTAAAGAAACGATTACCCGAGTCTGCTGTGGAACACAAAGCCTGAGACCTGAACATCTTTGGGATGTAGAGTATCAAGATGCTGAATGAACCCAGCTTTAGGGCCTGACCCCACTGGTTCCCCCCTGTGAGGATGAGAGCAACTCCATACAACCATGTTCCTGCGACTATAATGGAAAACCTTCTGCTGGAAGCAGCTATAGAGAGAAAATAATGCAGACAACTACATGTTCAAAAACCACATCTTATAAGAAAACATGCCCAGGTGTCCTTATACAACATTGTGCAAAAGTCCACCACCAGCTTTTTTTTTTGCCTCTCTTTATTAAGATACAAACAGAAATGAAAGGAAATATGTACTACACAACAAAGGGCCATATCACAAGACTTTTTTTAAGATGTCAAATAAATCTTTGGTATCCCCAGAGCACATATGTGAAGTTAAAGCTCAAAATCCCAAATAAATAATTTATTATAACATCTTAAAATTGCCACTGTAGGTGTGTGCAAAAATGTGCCGTTTTGGGTGTGTCCTTTGAAATGCAAATGAGCCGATAATTCAAACACTGATCACCATAATGGTGGTTTGTTGAAATTGAAACTCAATTGTGCTTTGAATTATTTTTTCTCTCTTTCTTTCTCTCTGCACTAAATGGCAGTGCTGTGGTTGGATAGTGCAGATCAAGGGGCGGTATTATTATAATAAGAGCTCCTTATGACATCATAAGGAGAGCCAAATTCCAACGACCTATTTTTTCAGATGCTTGTAGAGAAGGGTTTACCAAAACTAAATTACTTGGTTGATCTTTTTCATATTTTCTAGGTTGATAGAAGCACTGGGGACTCAATCATAGCACTTAAATATGGAAAAAGTCAGATTATCATGCCATGGCCCCTTTAATTTTAGTATAAAGGAGATATGTTAAAAGATTTAAAATAAATCTCTGGTGTCCCCAGAGTACATATGTGACGTTTTAGCTCAAAATACCCCACAGATAATTTATTCTAACATGTTAAAATAGCTACTTTGTAGGTGTGAGCAAAAATGTGCCTGTATGGGGTGTGTCCTTTTAAATGCAAATGAGCTGATGAAATGCAAACACTGATTGCCATGATGGTGGTTTGTTCAAATTAAAACGCAATTCTGCTGTATATTTTTTTTCTCTCTCTGCATTAAATGTCAGTGCCCTGGTTGGATTTGGAGTGTAGATTAAGGGGCGGTATTACTATAATAAGAACCCTTTCTGACATCACAAGGGGAGCCAAATTTCAATGACCTATTTTTCCACATTTTCTAGGTTCCTAGAAGCATTGGTGACCCAATTATAGCACTTAAACATGAAAAAGTCATTTTTATGATATGTCCCCTTTAAGAGATCACATTAAATATTTTTTAAACTACATTCAAATTCCCTAAATTGTCTGGTTGTATTTCAATAAAGAGACTGAGAAATAATTGCATATTTACTTTACCAAAGCAAAAGGTGGCATGGTGATCTAAGACTTTTGCACAGTACTGTATATACCGTATAAAGTACACTACCATTTACAATCGATTGACTCACGGGTTTTAATTTAATTTATTTATGTATACATTTGTATACTTACAGCGATTTACAGTGCATTACAAGCTATACATTTTTTATCAGTACTTGTGTTCCCTGGGCTTGAACCAATGACCCTTTGCACTGCAAATGCAAAACCTTTTGACATGACAACATATATCTGAAGGCTTGTTTTTGTGGTAAACATTGTGCATAATGTTATCAAAATGGATTAATTGGACTGAACAGTGAAGAAAAAGCCAAAAAGAATAGACCTTCAATATTATTTTAAAAGCATCTTATGGTGAAATGTCAAAAAGCTGCTCGATAAAATTCCAAGAGGACATTTTTACAAATTCTGGACAAAACACTCACAACTCTAAAGATGTCAAAAGTACGAATTTGATTTATTTTGACGAGTTATTATTATTCTAACATGTGAAAAAGTAAATAAAGAATAAGTAAGTGACCCTAAACTTCTGAACAGCAGTGTATGTATAATTTATTTCAGTTTTCTACAAAGAGTGATCAACGGTTTGAAGAATGAAAGACATACAGCCGCGGTCTCCTGCGGTCTGACATTCCAGACCTCTTTTTATCAGTCAAACTTGCGCGGCGGCTGTTTCCAGAACAGCCTGACACGCTGTGCTGCAGATGACTCCAGCGGCGTGCAGCGGGGAATGTAAAAGCAGCGAGCTCTTTCCCCGGGGCCGCGGGGACCGTGTGAGGCCTTATCATGTGTGAGATGAACCCCGTTATGGCACACACAGAAAATATTGATCAGGAGCAGAAATGCACAGGCACTTCACACAACGGGAATAAAAGCGTACGTCATCCAAAATAAACACATGCAGGGTTTGTGTACGCACCAAGAATGCTGATACGGGGGTTTTGCGAGAAGTGCATCTAACTGTGAGTGTTGTACTGGAGAGAGATGCTCATTACAACAAGGTTGAGTTTAACAGACTGTGCCGCGTCACATGATCTCACCCCTGCCATCACTTAACTGCACTGAGTAAACCTCGGGGTAAAATATCACGTAGGAATTTTTGTTTCTGCAGCATAATTGGTTCCTACTGGATGTTGTGTAATATTTAACATAAAACTAATTGTGCTAGATTGTAATAATGTTTCATTACTGGACACTTAAAAGTGCAATCTGTAACTGCAATCTGTCGAAAAATAAACAAAAATCAGTTCATAACAATCTCAAACTGTGTCCTTACCTTACGATTCACAAAGGTAAGCTTACAATAGTGATTTATAAATCCAGCTGTCGGCTCGGATTTCGATGTAAATGTCAATTGTTTTTAACAAATGTAAATATAAATATGTGAAGTAATCGGAAATATTATGTTTCAGAGATGGCGATATATATGCAAAAGTTAAAGGTAGCAGCTTTAAATGTGAAATTGATTCTGAATAGAAAAAATAACTGTAGATAGTGTGTAATGCTGCTGTTTGAGCATAAACAACAAAATAACAACAAATTCAATGCACGTCCTGGGTTAGTGACATCACAAACCCCAAAATTTACATTAACCATGCCCCCAGGAATACGCAGCAAATGGGGGCTTTTTAAGAAACAGCCAATCACAATACTCTGGGACAGCTAACCAATCTGAGCATATTGAGTATTTATGAGGGAGGGGCTTCATAGACCCAGAAACTAAATAGCATGTTTTTATGGGGATGCAGTGCAGAATTAAGGTTCAAAATATGAAAGATATTGATTTTTATTTTAACGAAGCATAAACACATTACAGTGTACCATATAAACACAATTAAACCTTAAAAATTTTCCATTTTACCTTCTAAAGAAAATCACAAAGTGAGCTGTGCACTGTAAAAAAAGTTGGTTTAACTTAAAAAATATGAGTTGACACAACATATTTTTTTTAAGTTGACCAATATTTGTAAGTTAAATTAACGAGGCAACACATTTAACTAACTAATCTTTTTTACAGTGTAGGCTTTCTAAAATGAAAACATGTCTACGTTCCTCACAACAGTCTTTTTTGAGTTGTTTTTTTAAGTTAGTTATAATTAAATTATATTTTATATATTTGATTGGCTTGCTCCCAATAAAGCCTTACTGATTAAAATAAAGACATAACTTAATTATTTGGTTTCAGAAACATCATTTTTTGCTGCCGTGATGCTCATAGAAATGTTTACAGATATTACAAACCCTCCCGACAGCAGGTACCACAGATACATCAAATTAACAAACACGTAACAGCGTTCATCCTATGGAGGACGAAAAATGACTTAAGTGTATATAAATAAATAAATTAATAAATACATAATTGCATAAATGCATAAATAAATTAATAATTTAGAGATACATAAATAAATAAATGAATAAATAAATAAATGCAGAAATAGATAAGTAAATAATTAAATGTATAAATAAAGAAATGTAGAAACACAGAAATAAATAAATGCATAAATAAATAAGTAATTAATTTAATGCAGAAATAAATGCAGACATAAACATATAAATATAGTAATAGTAATTTGTAATAGTTACAAATAAATGTTTTAATAATAGTTTTGTCAAACTTCTCAACTTTTAATTTCATAATTTCTGCACCACTTTCTACATTTATTTATGTATTTCTACATTTCTACATTTATTTATTTCTGTATTTCTGTGTCCGTATGTTAATAAGGTAGGCGGTCCCAACCTCTCTCAATGCATGGATTGGTTAAAAAGGATCTTTAGGGCTGTGGCTCCACTACTGCAGCTCAGCTGCTCGGCTACATACATACAGTCCTCACATTTTTAAGAATTATTGCTACTGATCGACGTGGGTTTAGCGGTGCCTCGTCCGGAGAGCGTTCAAGCGCGTGCAGCACCACTTTGTCTTTTTGGCAGTTTGTGTACCACCAATATAACAATCGCTGTTAAAAAATGATATCAAATCAAAATTTACTTTATGTTACTTTAACAAAATTAAGTTAAACAATTGAAACTTGTTTATGTCGTCAACGTAAAATGTTTTCACTTTTTTTACAGTGTAGCAGTAATCTCTATGCCAAGAAACTAGTGAAGGACTGTTTGATCAGACACAAAAATGGACACAAAGCTGGCTGAAATCTTTGCTGTCTAAGAATCTCAAACTGACCTGAATTTAACAAATTTACGCATCAAAAACTAAAATGGTCACTTAACAGCCCATCTCCTTTCTATATAAGTGGAACGTTCCGGCCATAATATCCTGTAAATTGGCCTCGACTCTATGCTGATGGTCTCAAGTCTTTTTAGGATTAGCTATCAAGTGACCCGTACCGTCGCATTTCTCAGCAGCGATTAGGGACCTAGGAACACTCCAAAACTCACAGATATTGTCTCGGAGAGCATTCCTGCAAAGCAAAACTACTAGAAAAGTCCTTCTGCCCATCCTTATGCGACGGCAATTACAGCATCTATTCTGGGAGATGTGACACATGCTGAAGAAATGTGCAGAGTATAATGAGCAGGAGCTCGCTCGCGCGCCCCTAATGCGAAACCCGTCTCCTGAATGTTTTATTCGGCAATTCTACACGCAGTTAGCGAATATATGATTAACAGAAAATAATGAACCGCGCTGCCTTAATACAGTAAAAATTAATAGTAAGAATCATTCAGGCGCAGTTAACCATAACAAGCTTATGATAATGACAAAATCTTAACTGAAATCTCGTTTAATTGCATGGCTGTCTAGGAGAAACAACAGAGACGTTAGTGAGATCTCATTTGTGATTTTCCTTACCCATGTGTTTAGAAGGGAGATCATCTATCTGTGGCTAATGAGAGTCTCTTCTTACAGCATAGCTGAATACTAAATGAAGCTATTACAACTAAACTATTATTTTTGTATAATACTGTTGTAATATTCATAACCTAATTACAGTAAGAACAATCATATATGTGTGTAAATAATATAATAATACATATATATAAGCTATAAGCCACTATTGTAGATATCCTACTTGCGTGCATGCATCCTGGAAATTGATCACATGACCTTGTCATTGCATGCATCATGATCTAGTTTAGATATACTGTAGGAATGACTTTCTTTTTTTAAATTACAATATCATACATGGGATAAACAGTACACTAGCTCATATTATCATCACAGCTATCTGAATGCTAACGCTAAGATTGTGTTTGTGTGGGAAAACGTAAAGAAGTGTAGCATAGAAAAAAAAGAGGACACGTTTGTCTAGTGGTCTGTGTGTGATTAAGCACAGATCAATGGGTTGGTTAATTGTCTGCATAATCTCGAAAATCGACGACGCTCTGCCAGTAGAGTAACAATGTGTTTCCGGAATGAGGGATGTGAAAATGAGTTTTCAGCAATGATGAAGAAGGACGAAACATAAAAATCACAGTGAGATCATCAAAGCCGCTGAATAATATGCGTGATACATTCTGGACGGCATGGAGAGAGCTCTTTTTATCTTATTAAATCGCATTTTTGGGGTACTTTTTAATGCTTAGGAACAGTCAAAGCGAAACATCCTGATATGGATGTGCAGAAAAATAGGTAAGGTATGAATATGTGTATTTTAAAGGGCACCCTTAGTATAAACACATGCATGTCTTAATAGATTAATACTGGGATTGGCAATATGAATGTGGAATTTAAAACAGTATAAATGTTTGCCTTTTCACTCGAAGGCCGCCATTTTGTTAGATCACAATACATGACATCAAAAGATTGCAACAAAACCCGTTCTTTTCATGCTAAAGTGAAGTAAACAAGTCTTCAATCACTAGATTCTAAAATTGTGTGAAACAGAAGATGAAAGTTATAAATGCACATAGACATTAGGTGGCGCTATGTGGTCTTAACACCTGCATGCGGTTCAGCCATGTCAATATAAACCGAAAAGTAACAGAAATTATAAAAAATGAAAAATGATCAAATAAAACAAAAGAAGAGGATACAATATTGTTTACTACAGTAAACTGTAGAAATATTTCATGAGAACCATTACAAATCATCGACCCAGAATGCACTATAACAATGGTGGCCTCTATAGGTAAAAATTAGTATTACATGTTGGGATTTGAATTCATTTATTATGAAGTAGATATTTAAGGGCCATATTTACTAAACGGGCAAATTAGTGCAATTATTTTATTATTTTCTAAAAAGGTGCACATATTAAAGGCGGAGTGCACAATGTTTGAAAAAGTTTTGAAAAAGTAGGTCGGGCCACCTACCAAAACACACTTGTAGCCAATCAGCAGTAAGGGGCGTGTCTACTAACAGACATCCTTGCGTGAGCTGTGTATGTGTGAGGCGGGTCTATCAAAAGAAGGTCCAGATTCTATTGGGGTAGGGACGTGTTTGTTTACGTGATTTCAAATGTCAACATTGGCTTTCAAACAATGTACACTCCACGTTTAATAATGACTAACGCGATCTACTAAGAGTAGCACAAATTAGTTCAGGGTTGCAAATAAGCAGAGCTGATGATCCTTTCAGCACCACGAACATCCAGATGAAAATTTTGGGGTTTGAAATCCCAGCTTATAAAGTAGAGGGGCGCGTGGTTAGTTGTAACACAGACTGTTTACATTGTTGCACAAGGTTGACCATTTTTTTTTTCCGGGGTTTTTTTCACGCTGCCAAAAGACGATCTCCTGTAAATTATTGTAAATGTATAATGTTTTTCCAGAGAGTTACTGATGAACGAGTGTTTTGGCGGCATGTAAGTACATTTTTGCATCATATGGTTTTTTCGGTTTCTAAGTTGGGTGCGCAAGATACCAAAGCCAATGCTATGTCATATTAATCAGTGTCTTGTTGACTAAAACATCGCATTGGTTTGAAATATGTCTGCAGCTCTTAGCAACTTTTTTGGTGGGCTTGAAAATATTTTGACCCAGCGGGGTTAATTGTTACGTAAGGGATAATGTAGAGGCAGCCGGTAGTTATTGGGAAATAAGCCCCGACAGTGTGATCAGGACCCGGCGCGAAGCGGAGGGTCTTGTATCACACTGAAGGGGCTTATTTCCCAATAACTACCGGCTGCCTCTACATTATCCCGCTTATTACACGGCTACTTGCCACATAAGAAAAAAAACTGGACATGAATATGAATTTGAAACATTTTATTGGCATATTTGTTTTAAATTACCATTTTTATCCTTCCGCGAAACTTTGCACAGATGCATAAAATGATCGTAATACCTTATTAAGATCCTCTGCTTCATACTTGTCTGTCTCCATTTTTTCTCTTTTAGCCAGTCTTTGAGAAGTTTTAATGCCCATTCTGTATTTTTTTGTGTGTTGGCTTCGTAGCTGTCATGCTCTATTTTGTCAAGTTCAGTCTCAGTAAGCTGTCTGTGTCTTGTCATGGTTGTCGAGTGTTTGTCACAAGATGGCGCCAAACAGACAGTAATCTTTATTGATCTTTATTGGCGCGGAGCGATTTTACTCGTGCAAGTAGTCCGGCTATGTGTTATTATTTTGGAGCGGTTATTATTTGAAACGAACGAACCTGCAAATGTCTCAACTGACCAATCAGAATCAAGCATTCCAGAGAGCCGTGTAATAAGTAGTGTTAACTAACCCGTCAGCACTTACAATACGAAAACTGCTAACGTTACCATAATTTTTGCTGTTGTTTTAAATAGGCCATACACAAATGATTGCTGGCTGCGAACAAAATAAATGTGCCAAAATAAATTGTTTGTTCATATTTTTTATATTGATTGAATAAAGTCACGTCAAAGATTGAGATCATAATGAAATGAATGGCTAAAATCAGACTTTGATGCTCATTATCTCAGTATTTGATTTTTGAAACTGTAGTATGATTATAACAGACTGGGTCACATATAAAAAAAGTTTTGTCATAATTGTGCTGCTTTTTCTCACATATTTAGACATTTGTATCCATTTATAATTGAACTATTGTTAGAAAAGGGCTGGATAAATGAACACAGTGTGGATACCTGTCTATTATAGACAGATATATAAACAATATCCACTTCAAATGTACAGTATAGACAAAATAGCATTGCAATATTTGCCTGCAAACTTAATTTTTAGCAAGTGTTACAACTAACCCCCTGCCTGTTACAATGAACCCCACCTATGGGGTAAGTTGTAACATTTGCACTTCTCTCATGTTTTGTGTAATTGTCCAAGAATGGTAAGTACTAGAACCAAATCTCAAATGTTCATTTGTAGCAGAGATGTGTGTGTTGCTCATGTAAAAATATAATTAATCAAACTCAAATATTTTTTTGAATGATTGAGCCAAAACCAAAAAGTGTAAGGTTGTGCCGCGGTCTCCCCTACACTAAAAAGAACCGGAGGACAACAAATGAAGGTTTACAAGAAGTTTTGAAACACCTGGTATTGTGTGACTTCTCCTCCTGTGACCAAATAAAAAATAACATGGCTCGGCAAACAATATTTTTGAATAATATGTTTTTCTGGCATTACAAATAAACTCTTATGTGTGGAAAGAATCATCTGCCTTGAACTGTTTATGCTAGCCTCCTCTTATCAGCAACAATTGCAGCCATTTCAAGCATAAAATGATTCAAGACATGCTTTTTCAGCATTAAATAATGGCACAATTACCAGTAATTTCACACACGTAACCATTAGTAAATTACGTTTTGTGTAAATCAATTAATATTCTCCTTCCAATAAATGTTGGGTCTGAAAGTGAAACTACAGTACAAATGAATTAAAGTCAGTCGCAAAAATAACAAGACCACACCTTTACAGTGCTAATGATCCACTGCACATCTTTAGTAAATCCCGACAGTTGTTGTTTAACGCCAAAATGATGGTTTGTGCTGGAGCAGGCTGTTAGTAAATCTGGCCCATAAAGTCGTTCAATGGATTTTAGAAGTAAAAGGCAAAATAAAGTATTGAAGCATACAAGTCTTCATAGTCGAGGTACCCTTTAAAGAACAGAATCATGATTTAATTCTACTGCTTAGTTTAACAATTTCCCTAGAGAAAATCTTAGGTAAAATAGATTACAGTGACAAAATTTCCTTTCAGCACAAATAAGAATATTCACAAAGTTAAATCTCCATTGAAAAGCAGATTTAATGAACACTGTGCCCATTTCTTTTCCTTCTGGTTTGAGATAGCAACAGTAACCAAGAGAGCCCAACCAAAGGGTCGACTGTCCAATGACTGGAAAGATTATTACTGTTGTTCAAGTATCCTTCTCATTTACTCTGCAATTATCAGGTTGAAGTACCATGCATCTATAACCATTATATGCAATTAAATGTTTGCAGCATTGTTTCCTTTAATTAATTACCGTGGCTGCATTGCACTGCTTTGCTCCATTTGCATTCAGACACCGTACACTGAAATTGTGTTTTTTGCACACCTTGTCCAAGCAGCCTTTAAAAAGATTTCATAAAAAAATCTGCTGTTTATCTGTGCATTCGGATGCGCAGTAAACGCTGTAAAATCTTTGCAACAGACCACACGTCAAACAACTCATTTAAACCAGACAGCTCCCGAGAGCACTTGTTTTTCCCAAACTTATAACTGAGTTTTATGGTGTTGAGGTGAGCTATAAAACAACTGTAATTTTGCACGTCATGTCACTTTCTAGAGTTTAGCACAGAAACTTGCATCGTATCGTACAAAGGACATTAAAGTGACTAAAACCTGTAAATAAGACGCAACTAATGGATTTAAAAAATGGCTCAGACAATCCAACGTGCAGAGAGTGATAAACTCACAACTATGATATTGTTACTTTACAAACATTTAGATAATAACTTGACTACGAGTTGTAAAACTCAACCTGCGTCTCAATTCACCTACCTATAAGGCCAGGCAAGACATCACTGTGATCCCCTACTGAAAGTAGACTCCCAGCTTGGTTTTAGCTGGTTAAGCTGATATTTGCTATACCATCTTAACCAGTTAAAACCAGGCTGGGAGTTGGGGGTTTTAGGGGGGTTTGACACTTTTTTATCTGGTCAGGTTGGAAGATCAGCTGACCCACCAGCTTTACCAGGCTGGAAGCATGGACAGTTTGGCTTAGCTGGTTGGCTGGTCTTAGCCGATCTAAGATGAAAGTACTGTAGTAGGTTTAAGCTAGTCCACAAAGCCTGGCAAAGTTGGTTAAGCTGGTCTTCCCATTTTTCAGTAGGGCCTTAATAAACCAAACATAAAAAAACAACTCATCTTTGCATTTAAGCATGGCGTCATACATTATTTGTTATGTAATGTTAACTGTATAGCTTGTTTATTTATTCAGTGATGTATATTTTATTTAATTTGCTATTTCTGTGTTACGTAACTAAATGTTGGGGGTTCATGGATCTACACTTTTCTGCTGTTGCTCTCTGTCCCCGCATAAAAGTGTCTAAAACTGATTTATTGTTACACTTCCTAAATTTCACGGGCGGGAAGATAATTAACTCAGTGCGGGCAAGTAGTTGTGCGAATTAAAATATGTGCAATATCTGTATGTCTAAATTACCATTACATGCGCAACATATGACATGTGACCCATCACGTCACCACCACTGGGACAGTGCGCGTCGTTTCTTGACCCGTTGATGACGGGTCGGATCTGGTGCTGAATTTAGCGGGTATCCAAAAATTGACCCGTGCAGGACTCTGCTCCGTCTGCTGTTTTTGCACACCCTCCCTGTCAACATTTACCAAACATGCTGTTTCTGCGTCCCAAAAAATATTATTTTTGTAGGTATAACACCTCAATTTGAACAATGTTTTGTCATCCTTACCTTGGTTGCAAAATAGGCCACCCCAACCTTCCTGACAGTTGCATTGCCACGGTTGCAGGTCCCATGAAGGCATCCCGGGTACCGAATGCGCTTGTCACAGTAGCGCCCTTTGAATTTGACTCTGCACCTGGTAAACCATACAAACTAATCATAAGATAAAAAAAAATAATTTGGTTTCACCTGCTCTTTAAGGGTGAAGTGTGCGATGTCATCGAATGCAATATGCAATCTTGTATTTCAAACAGTTGGTTAAGTCATGCTACGATTTGGGTCATAATAATTTTAATTTCAAATATTAAGATGAGTAGTATGAGAATTGGGATGCAGGATCAATCTTCAGACTTTAGGAAATGCCTAGCAACACAATAGAAACCAACCAGGACACCCTAGGAATAGGCTAGCAACACTTGGATCTCCTCAGCAATCTTCTTACAAGACCTAAAACCCTCCAAACTATAAATAACACTTCCATCAACCCAACTACACAAGGGTTATAACTTGCAGACTTATCTCTAAAGTTTTCAAGTACACGTCTGTTTAAACTAATATTTAAACCATTTTAATCATCTGGGCTGTCAAGCAATCATTCAAAGTTTTCCTTTTTCTCATATATATATATTTTTTTTCATATCACATTTCTCACACAGCTGAGGGTGCAGAAATGATAAAGTGGTTGGTTATGTTTCCCAACGTTGTGGAGTGCGACAACTTTTCAAGACGTGATTCAAAGCTGCCCCACAATCCATGTGTGTATCTGACTGCTGATGGCTCGGCTCTTCTTCGTTCTCCCATGAGCTGCCAGGTAATACTGATTTGCACAGCGATATACTTCGAAAGCTTTGGCGACGCATACGGGTTCAACCTCCACAGCATGTCTAATGAAGGGTCTGCATGTGCCACCAGCGATCCATCAATAGTTGTTAACTAGTCAAGATGATGATTAAATTATTAGCGAGCCTGCTGTGTGGCACATCTCAACCCCATGGCAGCTGCAGAGTTAACTACAGTAGCAGGATCTCGGTAACCAGTTGTCATTACTCTGTCGGGTGCAACGATTACTGTTTTTGTGTTATTAAAAAAATGCCATTGCTTTTGTATTGCAGCGCTTTTGTTTTAAAATCCTTGTAAATATGTTTGATATTGCTTTCCTCAAAGTCAAAGACTTATAAGCAACACAGGCTTGGCACAGAAGCAAAGTACACAGTATAAAGTGTGAAGACACCTTGAAGTTGACAGCTACAGTAGGAGACTGATAATGAGGAGATTCACCTACCCATGGCTGGAGGACAGTATTGTTTTTGTGTGTTCATGGCATGGAAACCGATGTGTTAATATGTGTAATCTGTTTTTCTCCGAATGCAAGACTGGCTGGATTTCTTGTTTAGTAACTTGAATGGATGTTCGCTAGAAAACCTTAGTTTGTTAAAGGATTACTCCACTTTCATTAAAGAAAATCCCGATAATTTACTTGCAGAGAAGAAATTAGTTTTTTTTTTTCAAGAAAACAATTTAATAGACTTTATTGGACCTCAACAAATTACAGTTTCAATGCAGTTTAAAATTGCAGTTTCAACACAGCTTCAAAGGGCCGTAATTTCAAACGATGTCTTATCTAGCGAAAAAAAATAGCTTTTAAACCACTTTTTGCACTTTTAAAAAATGCACTTTTAAACGTTGTCTTGCACCTGTGGTGTGACGCATGAGCGTGACCTTACGTATTGCGTAATGACGTAATGTGACCTTTTCAAATGATTACTGTATGATGCTGACGCGTCACACGGCTAGTGTTAGAACAGAAGTTGTTGTTTAAAAATGCATATTTTTATTTTTCTGGATGGTTAGCATCATTTAAAGCCCTTTGAAGCTGCGTTGAAACTACAATCAAGGTCCAAAAAAAGTCTATTAAATTGAGAAAAATCCTGGAATGTTTTTCTCAAAAAACTTAATTTCTCAAAATGGTGGTGAGTAAATTATCTGCATTTTATTTTTTTATGAAACTGGATATTCTTTTAATGTTTATGCAGCATGGTTAGAATGCATGGACACCAGCACAAACATTCATCAACAGTTCAGGTACACCTAGGGTGGCCATTTGTGCCAGTTCCGCCGGACACGTCCCGAACATGTTTTCGAGTTTGTTCTCCGGAAGTCGCGTTGCTCGACCGCAAACGTCATCACATTTCAGTTAAAATACATTCGAAAATTAAGATTTATTTCATTTAAGACATACAATCATTGTAGTTTCATTCTTACCTTGAAATGTAACGGTTGCTTTTCTGAAATTAAACCCGAAATATTAAACCTTGATGACGTATGCGGTCGACCAACGCGACTTCTGGAGAACGAACCCGAAAACATGTTTGGGACGTGTCCGGCGGAACTGGCACGAATGGCCACCCTAGGTACACCATTCATGATGTTTAGACTCTGCAATCCCATTATTTTCTAACCAAGCCAACCAAGAGACCAGATTGTCATTTTCAACTCCACAAAAAGCGAGAACCTGGTGCCTGGCTCGACAGAAGTTTATTTAAAAACTGCCATGTCACCACGCAAGCAAATGTTTGAACATCCTCTTGGTTTTGTGTACAGCTGTGCTACCGTAATATTAATGGTGCAGGGACGGAGAACAAAATGAAATTTACATTAAGTAATAAATCAAAGGTCCTAGTAAATGCAAGACAGCTGGCAGCAGGTGCGAACAATCTGCCAGGATCTAATGCCATAGAGATGTATGAATAATGACACATACAGGGCATGATAACTACGGCATATAAATGTAACTGAAGATAGAGAATACCTGGAACATGGATCAAATCAATCAAAGGTGTTATTGCCCGCAAAAGCCTTCTTCATATACTTTGCTGTAGGCATACAGAGTGAATGTGCATTCAACTGTTTTATGCTCGATGATCAAAGCACATTTTTCAAGAGAGAAAGAAGTAAATATTGCAGAATTCGTAAACCATTTGTACTTGTAAAAACTGCATTCACTGGACATACCCTTGTTCTCCCTAAAGCTACTGTAGATCAATTACTAATAAAAATGGCAGAAATATTCTAATTAATAATATAAGTTGATTTTTACAATTTCAGAAGAAAATGTAAGCATTTTTGCTGAATGGTTGGGTATTAAGGGCTCATTATACTTTCTGCGTAGGTCCTATGGCGTAGCCTCATTGCCGTAGGCTACACGTTGGTTTTCATATACTTCTGCAGCGGCATCTGCGCCAATGTGCAATTACACATGCAGACTGCATGCAGTATCTACGCATCTAACCCACAGTAGCAGAGCAACAGCCAAAGAAGCAGCAGCTTGGCCCACAAACGATGAAGAAGAATAAGCTTGTAGGGATGTAACGGTTAACCGTGCAAATGCGCATTTTCTCAGTGAATGAATAACGGTGAAATCCCGGCACATCCGAACGCCAGGGGGCGCTCTCATGCAGAAACTCCCCTTGTATCACAGAAGAAGTAGCGTTACAAACGCTATTCCAGGAAATGTCTATAGGAATATTTATATCGCTGTTCTTCAGATTGTTTCAGGTATTTTCATGATAATAAAGAATATTTTGAATGATTTAGTTTAACGAGTGTTGCTTTTTTAAATGCACGTTATAAACGACTACGACTCATAATGATTTTAGATTGATAAGGACTTCTTACTGACCAAATGCTGTAGTACACACACAAGCTGTGCATGAAACACAGAATCGCAGCCTTGCGATTCAGATTCGGTTTCAGACAGGCATTTTAATGGGACACACAATTAATCGTTACATCCCTAGAAGAGCAGCAGTGATGGAGGTAAATAGCCAGCGACTTTTGTTGCATTTTGAATTAAATCGGTCCTCAATTTGGCAGTTTGGCCCAAATATCTAGCGAACCAATCACAGCACTTGCGGTCCGCGTAAAACGGGTGCACATCAGGCTACACATAGAATAGGGCTGCACATTATTGATAATACAATTCAGTATTCTGTTCTACTTTTGGATGTTGCAGTATTTCTTGCGATATATAATTTCCCTAGAGAAATGTTATTTTTATTAGCTTTTATTATTTTTTGAATAATCATTTAGATATGTTGTTATCATACTAAAGCTTTTTTTTACTCTTTCCCCCCGCCATTGACGAGTTAACTCATCAATTAAGAGAAAACACTTCCCTACCAATGATGTGCATTTCCGGTAAACCGGCAAACCACAATATTATCCACCAGGTTCCTCAACTTTAAAACCCAGTAAAATTGTATTGCCCTAGGGCAAACAGCTGTATGTCTGTCTATGTTTTTAGGATATTTCATAATATGATTTCTTTTAAAAGTCCTTCACAAAAAATGCAATTATCTCAGCTTTTGCCCAAAATTTGGTGTTGAAGAAACCTACCCATATTTGAGAGGTGATAAAAAGAGAATTAATGAAGGTAGGATGACACTTTTTTGATATATTGTATGTTTATATAATTAAAGAAGAACATTTTGTGAAAATCATGAAAAATGCTGGAGATGGCTGTCAACTTTTAAAAAAAATCACATCTACCAGGTAAAACGCCAATCACATACATCACAATGGCACACCTCTCCAACCATGCTATCATTCATGGGTGTAGAGCGAATGTCACCCCCATATACAGTACACTACCGTTCAAACATTACTCTTGCTCTTATCTCATTCTTTATTAATATTTTTTCCATTTATTTAATATATTTTAGTTAATAGTAAAGTACATATATACATATAACTATGCCTATTATGTTGAGACCAAAAATCATTCAAAATAAATCAAAACTAGATGCCTAAAATTTGCATAAGTCATCCTCTATACTCTAAGTCATACCACTGAATGAATGTCCATCCATTATGGACTTGTATGGGCTGCTTTTCTTCATTATTTAGTCCAAGTCAGTCATTTTAACAATATCATTTATTATTTTTAAATAAAATTGTAGATTCCTTTTGAAAGATCAATTAACTTGCCACAATTATATTCTTGTCTACCGATGTAATTTCAAACATTTAGACATACAATATTTGGAAACATTTCAGACAAACTTTTGATTAGTAGTGTAAAAGCAATACTAAATAAATCATTAAGAAAAACTCAGCCTGCACATCTGCTAAAAACTGTTCAAACAAATTCACAGTCTGTCTAATAATATCATGGCTTAATATCAGATACGCAGTGATATCATGATGAAAGTGTTAAAGCTGGCCCTTTCTAACCCCTCATCATTTAGAGACTCTCAAATGAGCTTTGCCATCTTCAAATCCATCGGCGCAAATCCACGCCACTACTACACTCCATAAAAACATCTTTTTCCGTCTTTGATTTATCCCCAATGTGCCGCGTTCATTACCGAGGCTCGTCAAAAAAGCAAAGCGAAAGTGATTTAAATAATGACTCGCAAGAAGGATCAATGTGATGCATGGAGGCCAGCAGGCATGCCGAATAATACTTCCCTGACTTGAGATGATTCTCGTGCAACGGGTTCCCAAAACTTGAAAAGCTCTTGTTGTTCAAGGATTTGGCTACAAATTAAAAGGGGTGCGATGAATTAGATAATGGCGCATTTGAGACAAATGCAAGAGTACTTGATGTTTTTTGTTCGTTAAAAGAATTGAAACCCTAATTATAGTGACTGCGATCCTAGTGGTTAAACTGCACAAGGTTGCAAAGTATATTGTAGCAGACCCTATGTAATGTTAATTTCCTCAGTCTTCATTTGAAATGCATACTGTGCCTCTTACAGCTTTCATGAATTGTTTTACTTGGTACTTAAGACAGCGGTTGTCTACCAACCGAGATGCCCCAAAGGTTCTTATTAGGTGAACACAAAGTGTTTGCTAGGACAGATCAGAGATTCTAGTCGAATAGTGAACTGCCCATAATTAGATTACACAATGAACCGTGTCCAAAGGGAAACGCTACTGTCTGTTTTACACTTACATGAAGACGACTACTGGCATACTCATCCAAACAGCTTCTCTACAATGAAGTGAGCATCTCTTTTGTGGCATACAGTATAAGCCCATAATGGTAAGAGCGACATTTAACCGATCTGAATTAGTTACCTCATTCCTCTTACTCTATTTTTCATTGTTTATTGCTCTGTTCATTCATTCATCCATATTTTCACTAAATATGCACATTTTCAGATATAAAAAAGTAATATTTGTAAAAGTGAAGGTTAATAATGTGTTCACACCAGACACAAATGAAGCATTAAGTGCTTGTGATTTACATGTTAAGTTAATGCAAAGACGCGATAGACATCATGCGGCGGGATTGATGCGACACAAATTGAGCGTTTCACGTGCGTATCACGCAAGTTAAAAAAAAGATATTTGGTAGATATTCTTGGTGTGTTAACCCCCTGGGGTCCAAAAACTTGGCGCCGCGTTTTGACGTGTTTTCTCCTTATCATAGTAGATTCAACTTCAAACCATCATTAATAATCATACAATTACGTGTTATAGATCATTTAAATCTGTGAAGGGTCTTCTTTAATTTGTGTACATTCACAATAACAACAAATCTTTGTGTTTTTGTCAAAAAAAGAAAATAAACAGGGTGCGGATTCAGATTTCTGTCTCTGCCAGCTGTCTCTCAAAACACGTTACAAAAATCAATTGAAACTCTGCGAATACTAGTCACACAAACATGATACACATATCCAAAGAAAGCCTGAAATGTCTACTTTTAAACAAGCTAATTATAATCTATATTGAAGTAAAGAGAGTACTGTTTCTCCTGGCTGACTTCATTATCTCTAATGCGGTCACGCCCACAGGCGGTAACCACTGTTCACTTGGTAATGAACAGATAAATTAGGAGCTTGCTCAAGTACATTGAAAAAAAAAAGGCTGGATTTACTTAAAATATAGTGCATAATAGTGCATGATTTTTGCATTCATTTTTTTAAGTAAGTTTCACATGGAATTTTAGGCAATTTATGCAATTACTAATAATTTCAAGTAAAACTTACTTAAAAATATAGTTTATATCACTTTTGCATCCACTTTGCTAAGTAAATCCAGTGTATTATTTTTTACAGTGTAGTGACGTGATTTCAACGTAACGAGAGGAGGGAGAAATACGAAACAACAATGGAGGACAAAATCATTGTCCTGTATGTGGACACCCGGAGCTGTTCAACACATCTTCATACTTTTATAGAATAGGAATATAAAGGATCTTGCTTGAAAGAAATTGAGTGGAGGTCGGACAATCTGGTAAGTTGTAACAAAAACACTCTTTACTCAATTCGAGCTATATATATATATATACACACATACACATTTTGAGACTACACGCTAGCTAAAGCCGGCAAATTGAGAGTATTAACATCTGAATTTCATGCGCAAATAGATGATTCTCACGAAATTCAAATTTTAGAAGGTGTCCAGCATCAGAATTTGTAAAAAGCCATTGAAGCCAAATTTTTTTTGCATATATAAGATTAAGGTCTGAACTTATTGTAACCATTATTTTGAGAGGATTTAAAAATATTTTCTATAGAATTATTTAAATTTTTTAGATTATCATTATCAATAATTATCATTACCGCAACATGATATTACATTAAATATATGCATTTACAAACTCATGTTTCGGTAATGAGAACTAAAAAGTTGTCTAGGTACTATGACAAACAAAATTTCAACTTTTATCTGGAGAGAAAAAATAAGAACTGCTTACCTGGTAGCCGTTTTGAGTGTCACGGTCAATTATGTCACTTCCAACCATTTTGTTTTAAATGTTAGTTCCTTGTGGGCTTAAACAATGATTGAAAATTGTTGCGAAGGATGAGAAAATTGGTCTTGGACACATTTATATTCCTTATTATTGTCTCTGCATTTACCAATGATCACCAAATACCACATGTTTCTTTACTGTAAATGTTTATAGTATAACATGCACTGAAGCTTTTTATTTTTTAGATTTTTTTATTATAAATATTTCCATGTCAAAGAATCCAAATCCAGCGGTAATGAAAATTTTCCCCTTAAATGTGAAAAAAAACAAAAAAACAAAATGGGTTTGTATGATGTCATTTGAAATCATGTGCAAAATAATGAAGACATGTTTGTAACTGTATGCTTCTTATTTTGATACTCTACTTTACATTTACTTTTTTATCAAAATGTTTCATAACACCTCATAAATCTAATTTCGCGAGAATCACCTCAATGACTCAAGTTAACTTAAAAAGTCCAAGCGCTCAACTACACGCGAATAGCACAATCTTTTCATTTCATTTGCGTCTGGCATGAACGCACAGTAAAGTTTTTCTCCCGTTGATTTTACACCTGGCTCATTTGGAGCGTTTTCAGAACCTGCTGCGTTTTATTCCTTCAGATTTTTTTAGTCATGTACAACCACGACTATCAAACCTGGATCTGTATCAATAAATTGGATAGACATCGCCCATTTGAATGAAAATTGTCTTTGCAGCATTTTGTTTGTGGTGAGAAAGCAATCCAACCCAACAGACCAACCAACCACGCTGAATATGATGAGTAATGATTTTCCTTGCGTGAAAAGACCTTACAAATATTGCAACAATGGCATCTTTTAAGAGCTTGACTCAAGTATGTCTCTTTAAGAGGCTTTTTCATGAAGGCATCACTCCATGATGGAACGGTTTCTCCAAGGAATGGCATTTATTGTTGCTGCTTGATCATAAATCTTGCTTGGGGGTGTGAAATTCTTTATGATGTGCCAGGTCGTCTCATTTTTCGGGAATAATGCAATATTGTGCATACACGGCTTGAACTTGCATGTCTTTTTTTTGTGCACGCAAATCATGCTTAGGTCATATCTTTTGTTGGGGTTCATTACTGCAGCTGACACATATTATGAAATACATGAGATCAAAGAATCATAAAGGCTGATTTCCATTAGTTTATATCCAGTGCTTTACAAAGCTTTTGGAGTCATATGAGAGAGTCTTTTTTCAACTGCTATCTTCAAGGATGAGCAACTCATAAACAGGGGATAGTGTGAATTTATCTAACAAGTTATTAGTTTTGCCTTGCATGACAACTTGAAGAGCTGTTAGCCCCCTAGAGGGATTGCTGTTTGGCTAAGTAAAGCGACCGGAGTTGTTATATAAAGAAAGCAAGGTGAAAGGGTACAACTGAGACATCATTATGAAGAAGGATTTAGTGAGGACATTGCACGGCATGACACATCCATAGCCTGTTGTACTTCTTCATGTAGTCTATAAATGACAATAAAACACCATTGTCAAATTGTTGCATTCTTACTTTTTGCCAATAGTCATCACTATTAAATTATTGAAGAGGACCAACAGTAAAAATATAAGCGTTAAAAACTGATACTGGGAAATCAGCAATCAGACAACATCCAAAGTCCCTTTAGGGAAGTCGTGCCACTAAGCGGCCATGTTTGCAACACCTTTGGGCAGCTCAATTATGAAATTTAACCATGGTTTTCAAAAACCATCTTTAAACAATGGTTACTATAGTTAAACCATGGTTTTGCTAATAGTAATCAATATACCCTGGTAACTACACTTTTACCACAAAAAAAACATGGTTGATTTCCGTAAGATTTATTTCAGTCATGCAATACTTAGAGCAAATTAAAACTTTGCTAAATCAATTTCCTGAGAAAAAGACTAAGAAATCTCACAAATGACTCCATTAGTTTCTTACAAGATCTAAAAACTTCACAAACTGAGCTCAGATTAGCCAAGTCTGCATTAGAAAGACTTCATAAACTTAAACATTTCTCATCAAATATACACAAATCCAAATTATTTTACTAATACAATCTACATCAGTGTTTCTCAGTTAGGGGGCCGGGGGCCTGAAATTATTAAAAATAAGACAAAACAAACATTTAAATAAATAAGCTAAAGTAACTAAAAATAAAGATATTTCTTAGCGTTTGATACTTTTGTAATGAATATACGATTTGTCTAGTTATGCCAAGCTCTGGTACATTTTATTGGGTAGAAATTATAAATGAGAGGGTCTTCAAATTTTGTATTGGACAATAGAGAGGCCTTGAAATCAAAAAGGATGAGAACCCATGAACTACATTTATTTTATAGTTCCTGACCCGTGCATTTGAACAATGAAATTAAAGCGATTTTGATTTTGGTTACTTTAAAAAAACGAATGAAACTGAAACTTTTAAGAGAAAATTATAATTTTTTTGCAAAGATTAAGGACAAAATGTGTTTGCAGTTATAATTATTGAGATCATAGTCGGGTATTTATAATAAAAACATATCTAGATTGTATTTTTGTGTTACTTTCCTTCCATCTGACGGGGATAAAAGTAACGTTGTGCAACTTATGTTCAAAGCAAAATTGTACTGAAGTCATTCTAAATTTGTATAAAATACAACCTGGTATTGATTTAGCAACATTTGTGAGTTATTTTCTGAAAAAAAAAAAACTTTCGCCCCTTGCTCTTCCTTCATCTGTAGTTCCCATGTAATCTTGCTCACTCCAAGACCTTTTCATCGCATATATGCATTACCATATTCATGAAACTTTATTCTGCACATACACTTTTTTATCCTGGCATATGTTTTTCCATATGGAAAAAAGTTTTACCCATTTGCTGTTTTGCCTAAACTTAGTAAACGACATGCACGTTTTATGGCATATCTGTGATGCTTGTGTGATCTCAATACAAGCATAAAATAAATCCTCTACGAACAACATGAGATGAGACTTTTGTTCAGGGGAACATGATAAGGTTGCTGTGGGTTTAATGAGACGCTCTTATCGTGGACATTTCCTACAGAGATCTATGAAGAGGCAGAAGATGATGCAGAACATGATAACAGCGATACGTAAGGCAGCACTGAGAAATAAATCTTTGCCCATTTATCTCATGGCATCATCGAGCGTGCTCGTTTCTCCAGCTGTGACTCTAATTACCTGTGAAAACACTTTAAAGTCATGTACACCGTGGACAGGCAAACAGCTTGACAATCTTCTTCTGTGCTATTCATGAGTAAACATGGTTTGATTCTCTCTCTTTCTTTCTTTCTCTCTCTCTTTCAATTTCAATTTTAGTGTGCTTTATTGGCATGACAAAAACTGTACATTTTTATTGCCAAAGCATTTGCAGCTTGGCTGCATACAAATAGTGCAAATAAAAGTAAAAACAAAACAAAGTAATGTATGTAGTGCAATTAAAAGTTAAAATTAAAAGTAATTAAGTAAGACATTAAGATCTGTTTTTGCACAGGCCTACTAAAGGGTTAATGGTGCCACATGCTGATCAACGATAAAAAAAATACAAATGTTACCTCTTGGAAAAAGAAAAAAAACACCAACAATGAAAAATGCATGATAATAAGGTGTCATGGCTCTGCAATACGAAAATAATTTTATAATGGAAGCCAATGGGGCAAAAACGGCCACGAACAATAAATGAAGGAGAAAAAAATTAATAATAACTGATGCTGCACAAAAACTAAAAATGCAACAAAGCCAATGTTTTTACTAATGGTTGACATGCCAAAGACTGTAAAAAGGGTAAAAAAATGCAGTCAGCAATCACTTTTTATATTGAGTTAGGGTTTATTATATTATTAGGTGTGTTTTACCTCAAATCAATGACACCACTTAATATAGAGTTATGAATCATCAGCAATAAAGAGTTAAAATCATTTTTGTAAAGATTTGGTAGTTTCGAACAGTACTGAAGTTGATTAACAGATTTATGCAAAAAATAAAAATAAAAAGATTAATCTGGTACATTTTTACAGCCATTTCATTTAGTGGATGTTTTCATCCACGAACAACACAAAAGGGTAGTAAATTTGCCTGTGGTGTATTGTTGAGGTTTTTTTTAATTTCAAAGCATTTTCTCAAAATATGTGTCAATATAAGATGTTGTTTTTGCGTTTATCCATTTCAATGCAAATGAGTTGATTTCTGCACTAAATGGCAGTGCCGTGGTTTGATGCAAATTAAAGGCCGGTATTATTATAATAAGATCCCCTTCTGACATCACAAGGGGAGCCAAATTTTAATAAGCTGTTTTCACACATGCTTGCAGAGAATTACCAAAACTAAGTTACTGGGTTGATCTTTTTCACATTTTCTAGGTTGATAGGAGCACTGGAGACCCAATTATATCAATTTCAGTGGGTACTAAAAGTAAATAATTTAGATTAAGGGGGTTCGGCTGAAAAATAAAATGAAAACCCCTGCTTTACGATATAACTCAAACAAAAAAGACAATACCATGAAGAAACACTCCCCTGTTTATGAGACATGTCAACGAGTCCATGGTGAGGTGACAACTTAATTTGATAACTATCGATCGCTCGGGGTAGATAATGTTCTACAACATAATTTGTAATCAACTCTGTGTGAGCCTTTAGGTGAGACAGCAATTCAATATAAGACGATTAGGACCTCTAACCTCCGTGTGTTTGTCTGTTTTCATTCAATAAGTCTTGTTAAACTACATGATTTTCGTTTTATTTTATATTCTGACAGCTCCATTTGAATGTAAAAGTATAAAAGGTTATGTTTTGCTACACATAGTTGGTGCTATGGTCAAATGTTTTAGAGCCTTTTCTTATGGTGGAGGTTCTCAAGGCCTACCTGGAAACATAAATAGCCTTTTGTATGTTTTTATTGTGTATGTTTTATTTTATCTTGGAAATATTACAGTTCTTTTTATTTATATTCCTAAAAGAATATATAAACATGTTTGTTTAATATTAGCCAGTGGTTCTGAAGGTCCAGTTTTGGTGTTGTGGATGTTATCACTGCTATCTGAGGCATCACAAATCTGAAAAACACTTTCTAAGACTGGCATGATGTAATCTGATTGGCAGTTCAGCATTATGGTATCAGTCTACATGAAAGCAAAGCCGTACCAGGTTTATGCAACAGAGTAAAAACAAAACACCAAATAAAATTGCAGACTTTGGAAAGTAATATATAGGTTATCCGTCTAATAGTTGCTTCCTATCTTAATAGGCCAGACAAGATGTAAAGAAGATGATTTCTTGAAATCAAGACACTCATGATACTGTAAGTCTTATTCTCACAAACCCAGTTTTGACATCTGGCTGCCTCTTTTAGACAGAAGTGAGACACTGAGTATGAACGCAACATTGATCTCCAGTCTGGTGGCAAATGCTAAGCACGAACTGACACAGAGAATCCAATAAGCATCCTTAATTTGTGCCACACCATCAGGAACTCAAATTGCCCGTTAGCAGATTGACCACAGCTGCAGCGACCCAACCACAAAACCAAAAAAATAAAAAAGTTCACACAGTGCATCCCAAACTTTGTGTTCAGAATGTCATGCATGCCTCAGTTACTAAAAACACCGTACATATACTGTATACGTCTACTTTTGTGTATCAAAACTTTGCGCATGCGTTGAATCGACAGGTCTAGTTTGTTTTGTTCTAACAAAACCTGGAGGCGTTGCAAATACGAGTGTGACGCGACTTCATTAAAATAACTTTTATGCTGAATTTGGCCGCCTGATGAAGGAAGTCTCACCTTCCAGTTTAAAGAAGAAATCATCAATTGACAAAGACTGACGATTCTCTGGGGGAGAGGCATATACAGAGTCATGTATATAAGAGTTCACCTTGTTGGACAGAAATATGTTGACAATTGTGGTTTTAGCACATGATTTTAGAGATATCGATCTTTTTCATTCAAGTAGATAGAATTTTTGCCTTACATGACTGAAACAACGGTCTGAAGGAATTGCAAAGATGGCCGTAAAGTGGGGTGACTTCCCTGAAAGGACTTTGGTTTAGTTCAAGTAGGGGGCGGAGTCACTTTGGCTGTACTGGTTAGTGGGGCAAAAGGATGGCTTCTAGGGATGCAACTAACGATTATTTTCATAAGCGATTAATCTGGAGATTATTTTTCGATTAATCGACTGATCGGATAAAAACAAATATTTACTAAAATAAATTATTCACTTATTATAACTATGAGGCACTAAATTAGAGTATTCACATGTAGAAGTGTACTTTTAAAAGTGCAAAAGCCACACACTACTACAAAGTTTAACTAATACAATCTTTTTGCTTTTGATATTTTAAGCCTTAAATAAAAAGTTTGTGCAGCTTTTGAAAAGTTAAACATCTTTAAATGTTAAAATATAAATAAGCCACACAAATTGAGTCTTTGGGGATGTGCTGGTGAGGAAATTTTGCCACGGATAATAAACTCAATTTAATTAAAACTTTGGACGTTGATGAGTATTAACATTATTTGTTATTAACAAAATAAATAAGCCATTATGATATGAAAGTGATATACATGCGTTGTTACATTAATAAAAAAATCAATTCCCCCCTTACTTTAAAACAGATGCTTAGTTTGTAGTTCAATACTATTTTTATGAAAACCCAGAAACAATTAACTCATTCCCCACCAGCCATTATTTTTTAAGTTGCCCACCAGTATTTTTTGTGATTTTCACAAAAGTTTTACAAAATGCGTTCCAGGAAAATTTTCTTCTAAAAATATATAATATTATATATAAATAAATAAAAAATTAAATAAATAAATATATATAAATATATAAAAAAATAAATATATATATATATATATATATATATATTAGTGATGCACCGATGTATCGGCCGCCGATATTTATTGGCCGATTTTTGATGAATTTGAAACCATCGGCATATCGGCAAAAGCACGAGAAAGGCCGATACTAATTGTTTATTAATTAACTGCATAAAGAAATCCATTATATGTAAAAAACGAGTTAATGTTGTTAATAAAATAAATAAAATAAATGCTGAATATATATATATATATATATATATATATATATATATATATATATATATATATATATATATATATATATATATTAGCAAAAAGCTGAAATAATTGCATTTTTGTGAAGGAATTTTATTAGAGATCAGATTCAGAACGATTATCAAAACATACA